>NW_026863363.1:0-134188 GCF_026571515.1 Ruditapes philippinarum | reverse complement strand
ACTATTTTTCCCCTTTTGTTCCCACGTCCTGCATTATGTAATTTTGAGGAAAAAGGGAAAACCAAATATTTGGGACATTTTTTTGCTACTCCACCGGCGAAAAATGATATTTCTCGTTTGTCCTTTGGAATAGCGATATATCAATTTCCGACGTTGCGAGTAGCAAAATACAAAGCATATAAAGCTGCTACAATATCAGACTGTATAAACAATTTCTTTTTGTTTTGAATATTTGAAAAAAGTTTATTTGCTATGGATAGGAATTTACTTGACAAATGGTCACTTTATTGAATACTTTGTTGTCTATGATTTATGTGTCAGTATATCTCTAATACCTAATGGCTATGAAAGTCTCATTCATATTGTGACGTCATCGTCATGGCAGGATTATATGTAAAATAATCATTTACAAGGACAATTGTAAAAATAGTGAAGGTGACTTTTATTTACATAAATGATAAAAACTGCAGTAATTAACTATATTTATTTTGTAATATTGACATGTTCAAATACTTATAAACATCTTTTATATATGTTATATTAACATAATATTATCATGTAAATTCAATCTGAAACATTGCAAAACTCGACATCATTATCACATGTATTTAATTAATGTACATGTCCGCAATGCAACATGTGACTTTTTATGTTGTTATTTTCTATCGTATTTATATTTGTATTTCAGCGTCAGACCTTAAGATTTTTGATACATACTGTTTAAGTTTATCCTTTGTCACATTCCTCCATCGTTCCTTACAGCTGACATTTTGTATTATTGTTTATTTTTAAGTTATTTTCCAGCTTTCTCCGCTCAGCTGTTTTCGTGTTTTCATTTTCTTTGCAAGTGCGCATGCTCCGTGTCGGGTCACAACTTATTATGCTGCGGACCACTTTTTCGCCGGGTCAATGTTACTCAGGGCGCATGCCCAGTATCGGGTCAAGAGGACCCTCTTCGCATGCCCCGGGTCAAATTCAACGCTAAACTTCAGTTGCAATCCAGGTTTACAGAGAGCAGCCACGCTCTGTTTACTCTTAAAATTTAAATAATTATTTTTTATCATTTCATCAGGTTCCTTCAGAAACTTAGGTAATAAGTACTTCCTGGCATCATTTTTGCCGATAAAGTAAATTTTTCCATTATAAATTTTTATAGGAAATTAAATTTACGAGCTTTTATCAAATTTTCACACTTTGCCATTTTCGTCGAGGTCTGACAGCTTAGGAAGTTAAGATACTGTTAAATAGTTAAATATTTGTTAAGTTTTTCTCGAATTCTATTATTTATTATTCGCTCCTTAAATAAATTTACTTGTTGAGAATCAAATAACTTTTGTTCCTTATTGGTCGGCTCGGTCGATCGTGACGTGCGCTCACCCGCTACCAGGGGAGAGTCTTCAGTCTACCCGCTACCAGGGAGATATCAACGCCTGACTACGTCAAGAAATAATTAAATTAGTCCAGTATAGTCAGCCCCTTATATGAATATTTAGACTTAGTCTTTGCCCCACCGGCGCGCGCGTCGCATCTTGTGGCAGCTATTGAGGATAAGACTTCGCCTACAAAATAATTTTGGACGACCAGTGTTTTAAATCACCGCCTTGTGACGTATAATCAAGTAGCAAGTACCGTCAATACACAGCATTGTCCTATTCGATCGAAAGTGTTCATACCGCCAAGGTCACGTTTGTTTACATTTCTGCCAAGGGAGAGAAATCTCGGTAATTTTTCGTTGTTAAGGGGCGCATGAGTTACCTCCCGTGATTTTGTTTGTTTTCTTTTTGCATTTTTTTTCTTTGCCTGTTGTGATTTTTTAAGAAGAGTGTAGCCTGTGTGTTTCTCATCACCAAAGAAACATTTTTTTAATTTCCAGAGGAACTGTATTTTTTATGATTTTATCTGTCCAATGATTTTGAATTTAAAATAAAATAGTCGAAACTTCTATTTTGCAGTCTGTATTTATAAAAGATGTAATGAAAGACATCCAAGATATACATATATTTTTTTTAACAAGCTGTCAATAAAATTGTTTGATTATTGAATTTGTTAGTAATAAATCATTAAATAACGTAACTTGTTGCATATTTTTGTGTTTACAGTGTAGCCTTAATATTTTAAATACCGGGAAACCCAGTCTTAATAACCATTTATTTTGTTGTCATTTTGAACAGTAATAAAAATTAAAGGTTATAGCGAATCAATTGTCCGAATACTTTGTGACCAGTTTACTTAGAAAATATATACAATGAGAAGTAACCAAGACCAGAGTACTTTTTGTGACTTTAACCTAGAAGGGGACAGCACCGCCCATGGTGACCAAGGAAGTCATGACCCAGAGAGTAGTCCGGTAGTGCAGAAGCCTGGATCGCCACTCACTCCTACGATAGGCCAATGTGGGGAAATTTAAGCAACCCCAAGTGGAGAAGTAACATTCAAAGTTCCAAGGCAGATACAGTCAAACCCGTTTTATTAGACCATGAAGGAAACATCTAGTTCCAAGGTGTTTGATGGTCAAGATCATTGCACGGCAAGTAGGTACAATGTACAAGGCCAGTACATTGGGGGTATGGAGACCGTGATTGGGCGTGGAATGGTCATCAATGGAGTCCATGGCAACAACATTGGGACCTAGACCAGTGGGCAACCCAATGTTGGTTTGATGACCCAGGTTGCTTGAAGACCTCACCTGTTTTGAAAGGTCTCGTCCATATGGTTTAATCGGCGAGCAGGTTCTCGGTGGTACGAGTGGAGCGCATGTATTATATAGTAGGCAGCCGGCTCATGCGCAACAGGGGGGGGGGTGGCAACAGAAATTCCCAGGTTATGTACAGAGGCGAAAGCCAGGGTTGTACCGGTGATTATTACGACTGTATAGATGAACAACCACAAAATCATGTAGCAAACCATCCTAGGATTTAATACCCGAGAAAGAGTTTAACCAAAATAACGCACAAGTTAATGACAATTCAGTGCACCCAAGAACAAATAACCCGTATATGTACTCTAATTATGAGGAAACTAGTAATTTGTTACAAAAGAGAAATCTGAAACCAGCGACATTTGACGGTACGTCTTCCCTTGATGTCTACTTACGTCAATATAACATTGTAGCCAAAATGAATGGTTGGTTAGATATTGACAATGCCATGAATCTTATAATAAACCTTAGGGGAAAAGCCCAAAATGTAATCAATGAAATAGATAAAAATGATTAAATGAATTTTAACCGTATAGTTGAAATACTCAAAGAAACATTTGAGCCAAGTAATCAGACAAATTTATTACGGGCCAGGAAACAGAAGAGAAACGAGACCATAGAGGAGCTTGCGACGGATATTAAATTTTTATCCAGAAAAGCTTTTCCTGGAAGTACATCGGCAACTGTTGAGCAAGAGTCCATTGTTCATTTTATTCAGGCCTATGATGATAGTAAACTTTAATTTTATGTTCAGCAATCACACCCAGAAAACATGAATAAAGCAATTACTGTAACTTTAGAAAGTCAGCTATTCCTTCAGGAGAGAAAAAGACAGACGATTTTTAGTCGAGGTGTTATAGACTGTCAGCATCCTTACAAGAATAAGATATTTGTAACCTAAAGAATTGATTAGCAAAAATAGAAAATGCTGCGATATCACCAAAAAGAAGACCAGATGAAATAGTTTACTCATGTTACCAATGTGAAAAAAGAGGTCATTTCCGTCGAGACTGATCCCAGAATAAAACCAGTAACCTATCCTCTAACAAATATCACAATAAAAGTTATGCTAGAGAAAATAATGTAAAACAAACTAGACAATACAGCAAGAATTGGCAAAATGAACAATTTAGTAGCCAACCCCAAGGAAAGAACCCGGAAAACATAAAGATGCTGTAACTGCGGGTCGAGGTACAGCATCAGTTTTAAAAAGACCCATTAATTACAATGGCATTTATATAAGAACAAGATATGTTTGTAAAACATGTATGCCCCTATCGGCAGCCAATTAGTCATGTGATCAGGTTATTATGCATGACTTCTGACCCAGTGAACAAATAATTAATAAAAGTTATCAGTTATCTAGTATCTACTGGTCATGACTAGTCACAAGGTAATAATAATTGTGACCACATAGGTGGTGTGAAGCAATTTAAGTTATTACAAATCTTACCAAATAATATATGCATAAATTTTATAAATCATGTAGGCCTCATTAATGACAGCCAAGTTGTTATATTACATAAGACCTTCAAATGTGTATACCAAAAGCATTTTTAGTTTAATATAAAATATCAACCAAGGCAACTTGAGTTGTTGAGTTATTGGTCAGAAACTGTCATTAAGTACAAGGTCAATATGACATTGACCCCTTGACTCCAAAATCAATAGGGGTCATCTACTGGTCATGACCAATCATCATACCAAGTTTGAAGTTCCTAGGCCTAAGCATTCTTTAGTTATTGATCGGAAACCGTTTTTACCTACAAGGTCAATGTGACCTTGACCTTAGACCCCTTTACCCCAAAATCAACAGGGGTCATCTGCTGGCGGCAATGACAAATCATCATACCAAGTTTGAAGTTTCTAGGCCTAAGCGTTCTTTAGTTATTGATTGGAAAACGTTTTTACCTACAAGGTCAATGTGACCTTCACCTTTGACAACTTGACCCAAAAATAAATATGATTCATCTGCTGGTCATGACCAATCATCATACAAAGTTTGAAGTTTCTAGGCCTAAGCATTCTTTAGTTATTGATCGGAAACCGTTTTTACCTACAAGGTCAATGTGACTTTGACCTTTGACCCCTTGACCCCAAAATCAATAGGGGTCATCCGCTGGTCATGACCAATCACCATGCCAAGTTAGAAGTTCCTAGGCCGAGCGTTCTTTAGTTATTGATCAGAAACCGTTTTTACCTACAAGGTCAATGTGACCTTGACCTTTGACAACTTGACCCAAAAATAAATATGATTCATCTGCTGGTCATGACCAATCATCATACAAAGTTTGAAGTTTCTAGGCCTAAGCGTTCTTTAGTTATTGATCGGAAACCGTTTTTACCTACAAGGTCAATGTGACTTTGACCCCTTGACCCCAAAATCAATAGGGGTCATCTGCTGGTCATGACCAATCACCATACCAAGTTTGAAGTTCCTAGAACTAAGCGTTCTTTAGTTATTGATCGGAAACCGTTTTTACCCTTGACCTTTGACCCCTTGACCCCAAAATCAATAGGGGTCATCTAATGGTCATGACCAATCACCATACCAAGTTTGAAGTTCCTAGGCCTAAGGGTTCCTAAGTTATTGATCGGAAACCTTTTTTACCTACAAGGTCGATGTGACCTTGACCTTTGACCCCTTGACCACAAAATCAATAGGGGTCATCTGCTGGTCATGACCAATCACCATATCAAGTTTGAAGTTCCTAGGCCTAAGGGTTCTTTAGTTATTGATCGGAAACCGTTTTTACCTAAGAGGTCAATGTGACCTTGACCTTTGACCCCTTGACCCCAAAATCAATAGGGGTCATCTACTGATCATGACCAATTACCATACCAAGTTTGAAGTTCCTAGGCCTAAGGGTTCTTTAGTTATCACTCGGAAACCATTTGGTCTACGGACCGACGGACCGACAAGTGCAAAGCAATACACCCCCTCTTCTTCGAAGTTGGGGCATAATAAATATACAAGATATGAAAGTACAGGCCCTAGTGGATACAGGTGCAACATGTTGTATTTTGCATCCCAAGAAATATGAAGAATTGGCATTAAAGTATAAAATGCCTGATAAAATAGACAATAGTTTTACTTTAAAAAGTGCAGATGGAAAAACATACAAACTGAATGAACAGTTTATCTATCCGTATCTATAAGTCAGAAAATGTTTAAACAGAAATTTGTTTTAGAAGATGTTGAAGTACCTATGGTGATATGATTTCCTGTATCAAAATAAGGGACAGATTGACATCAGTGCCTCCTCCATCATACTTGGTGGAGAAGTTGTACCCTGTGTTTTAGAAGAGAAAGCACCTACTGTATACAAAATAAGATTAGCTGAAAATGCAACAGTCCTTCCAGCCAGTGAGGCCATAGTGAAAGGTACCATAGATGACCAACATATTAATTTTCCAATAGGAATGATAGAGTCTGTTAATGATTACTGGCAAAACAATGGTGTATTATTAGGAAAGTCCTTAGTGTCCTTGAACAGTGATTTCATTCCACTACGTATAATGAATATAACCACTAAGCCGTTAAAGTTGTATAAGAATACCAATGCCGGTCAAGTAGTACCAGTTGATATACTAGAGATAGGTGACCTTGATAATTTTGACCTTGAAAGAGTAAATATAATTTCAGAAAATTCTGATTGTAAAGAACCTATTCCAGAGCATTTGAATGAAATATATGAAGGGTGTAAATCAAACTTAACACAGTCCCAACTGTTAGAGGTCAAAAAGTTACTTATTAAACATCAAAATGTATTTTCCAAGTCAAAAACTGACCTAGGTCAGACAGATATAACACAACATAAAGTAAATACAGGACTGGCACCCCCTATTAAGCAACAGCCTAGACGATTACCTATAAGTATGAGAGAGGGAGTAGAAACCGAAATACAGAGAATGATAGATGCCGATTTAATAGAACCGAGTGCTGGACCTTGGAGTAGTCCTATTGTCCCAGTAAGAAAGCGTTCAGGTGAAATAAGGCTTTGTGTAGATTACAGAAAAATCAATGCTGTGACCTTGAAAGATTCATACCCCCTACCCCGTGCCAGAGACTGTCTAGATTCACTTCAGGGCGCCACATGGTTTTCAACATTAGACTGTACTTCAGGTTATTACCAAGTACAGATGCACCCTGATGATAAGGACAAAACATCCTTTGTTTGCCATAAAGGCCAGTATGCATTTAAAGTTATGCCTATGGGCATGTGCAATAGTGCCAGTACTTATCAACGTTTAATGGAATTGGTTATGGCTGGTTTACAATATAACATATGCCTGATCTATTTAGATGACCTGATTGTGTAGGCCCAGACTTTTGAAGAACACCTGTATAGATTAGACTTAATTTTATAAAAAACTTAGTAATGCAAAATTGAAGGTTTCACCACAAAAATGTTTTCTTTTCAAGAGAAAGGTTAATTTCTTAGGTCATTTGCAAACAGAAACAAGCAGAATTGAAACAATAACTAAATGGCCAATTCCTACTACTGTTAAAGAGCTTCGTAGTTTTCTGGGTACTGCTAGCTATTACATGTTCTTTATAAAATAATTTGCACAGATTATAAACAACTTCATAAGTTAACTGAGAAAGATGCTGTTTTTATCTGGACAGACGAATGATAAGATATTTTATGCAACTTAAACAAGCCTAAACTACAGCACCTATATTAGGGTATCCAAATGCGACAGATCTTTATATTATAGATTGCGATGCCAGCTCTTTTGCGCTTGGAGCCGTGTGCTTACAAGTACAAAACAATACAGAAAGAGTTATAGGTTATTATAGCAGAACCTTAAATAAACAAGAGATTAAATACTGAGTTACAAGGAAAGAACTGCTTGCAGTTATAGAAGGAATTAGGGCATTCCATCACTATGCTTATGGAGTGCATTTTAAAATTAGGACAGACCATGCCGCAGTATCTTGGCTAATGAACATGAAATTGACATGTGGGCAATTAGCAAGATGGTTAGAGACCCTAGGCTCTTACGATTTTGAAATAACTCATCGTAGTGGCACAAAACATGGAAATTGTGATGGTTTATCAAGGAGGCCATGTGAAAATTGTAACTATTGTGAAAAGAGAGAGATGTCTTCAAATGAAGAAGAGATAAAAGAGTCCTGTAGAATGGTACATCCCGAAATCCCTGAGAATAAGGAAGCTTTGGAAACAATTGCTTCTATGAATAGAGAAGAGTGTAATCCAAGGGCCCAGGAGAACACTAAGAGAGAACAGCAATCGGCTGGACCTTCTGTTGACAGTGAAAGCAGGGATCAATGGATAAAATCAATTGAAACTGAAGAAATACATAAAGAGTTGTTAAAAGATGAAAATCTTAAATTCCTTTTATCTTGGAAGAGAGAAAATAAAAGACCTCCTTGGACTGAAATTTCCAATAAAAATTCTGTTCTTAAAAGATACTGGTCCCAGTGGGATAGAATTAGATTACATAATAACATATTGTATAGAAAATGGTACAATATTGATGACTCTTATCATTGGCAGTTGATAGTTCCCGAAAATATGAGAAATACTGTTATGACTTTAATACACGACAATGGAAGGGCAGGTCTTTTAGGTATAACTAAAACTAAATATAAACTGCATAAGTTATTTTATTGGGTGAACAGCCAAGAAGACATAGAATACTGGTATAATAGTTGTAAAATATGCCAAGCAAGGAAGTTGCCTTTTACAAGAGCCAAAGCCAAAATGAAGCAGTACCAAGTTGGGTGTCCTATGGAACGAGTACCTTGACCTTTTTGGACCTTTACCCTTGTCGATTTTGGGCAACAAATTTATATTAGGTGTTATTGACCATTTCACTAAATGTGAGTTATATCCATTGCCGAACCAAGAAGCTAAAACGTGTGCTGATATTTTTATTACCGAATTTGTTAGCAGATTTGGGATCCCAAGACAGATTATAACTGATCAAGGGAGACAATTTGAGTCAAATGTATTCCAAGAGTTATGTACTATTTTAGATATTGATAAAACAAGGTGTTCCCCATATCATCCCCAAACTAATGGACTTTGTGAAAGAATTTTTAAAACTCTGACAGACATGTTAGCAAAAGTCGTTGATTGTAACCAAAGAGATTGGGATAGTCATTTGCCATTTTTACTTTTAGCTTACAGATCCTCTGTACAAGAATCCACAGGATACACCCCAAATAAAATCATGTTAGGTCAAGAACCAATTTTACCCGCAGATCTATTGTTCGGTGCAGATAAACCCGAAACCGAGGCAGCGTCGCCAAGTAATTTCATACAACAAAAGCGTGTTATCATGAATAAAATACATGAAATCGCGCGTCATAATATGTCACTTGCTTCCGTCAGAAAAAGCAATATGACCACCGTGCAAATTCAATTTCTTACCAGATTGGTGATCAAGTATGGTTGACTAAAGAAGTGAAGACTAAAGGTAGAACCCCCAAAATAGAGAATAGGTGGGTGGGGCCCTTTCATTGATGTGCTGTCTGACCTCAATTATAAGATTAAGTCTAAAAACAAGATTCAAATTGTTCATCATAATCGCCTTTAACCAGTCGTTAATAGAACCTAAAAAGCAAATAGCTTCTAAATTGTTACAATATTTTCAAAAATTTGTATTTTGCAGTATGCCGAAGTTACCGAAAATACCTAAACTACCCTATCTTACAAGTAAGTTTGTGTGTAGAGAGTGCTGTGTAGGCTATGACACAGACGTTCAATGGTATAGGCATATCCAAGACCGACACGAAAGAAAAGTAGCTTGTAAATATGGTTGTGGAGAAGAATATCCGGTGCGCCGTTCGGGGAATCAAAGAAGACATGAAGAGACCTGTTGTAAGAGACGCAAGGTTATGAATACCGACTCAGTCGAATTTGAAAATATTAATACTCCGCCAGACTATGGCATAAATATTGAAGAAGAACCAAATGTTGTGAACAGCCATCAAATCGATGTAAATTTGCCAAGTTATTATACTTCCTCCGACAGTTTAATGTCATTTGGAAATCCTCAGAAAAATAGATAAATACAGAATCCCTAAAGAAAGCCCAACACGGCAAAATTGAAAATGTTGCAGGCTCGGTTTGATTGAGCCTGTTCATGGACGGTACTGGAAAGTGCAAGTTACCGTCCACGCCCCCTAGCACCGGCTTAAGCAGAATTCAACATTTAAACGTGAAATAGTAAAATTTTGAATTTAGAAACATCCGCAGATGTGTTCAGAAACCAGAGGAGCTAAGGAGGAAGCTAAGGAACAACCGGTCACTTCATCCATACAATCTACCACTACTGAATAACCGTTAACGTCATTCCAGATTGAAACAATACCATGCCAATACCTAGTCTGCAATTCTTATGTAATTTTGTTGTGATTAATGCTTCCGAGGGATCACTTTGTTTCCAGATTTTTATTTATTATTGGTTAACAGCGGATCCATTGCTCACTACACCAAAATAGAGAAAAACAGAATCCCTAAAGAAAATCCAACACAACAAAATTGAAAATGTTGCAGGCTCGGTTTGATTGAGCCTGTTCATGGACGGTAGTGGAAAGTGCAAGTTATCGTTCACGTCCCCTAGCACCGGCTTAGGCAGAATTCAACATTTAACACGAAAATGGTGAAATTTTGAATTTAGAAACATCCGCAGATATGTTCATACGGTGGTTATCATGGAACCTTCAATGTGACACAGTAGTAACATTCCATGAAAAGCGGCGTATTGTCCCCAAGTATTAGAAAGCTTTTGCCCTAAACGAGAAAACAATGGGCGGAACGAAATGAAAGGGAATTTTGAAAGGGGATCTGAAGCCCAGCCTTGATTATCTCTTAGACGACAATCTATTTACAACAGCATGGCCATCCGTATTTTCACAATTAGTATCTGTTGAGTCGAGTTCAAGTGTATCTGCACCAGTTATTTCTACCCCTGAGCCAGCCCCAGTAGAATCATCACCAGCATTGTCTACCCCAAAGTAAGTTTTAGATTGTTCATCCACACCTAGTTCACAAAATACAACTGCTACACATGCTATACAGTCTACTACAACAGCTATGCCAACATTACCAGTTTAACCGAAATTCCAACAAATGGAACCTAGAGATTATCGTCTGATAAAAGTGAAGAATATTCCGCTGGAGGTGGACAAAACTCACGCAGTATCTAATAATGAAAATACAATGCACGAACCTCGTACATATCTCAGAGGTGCTCCATCGGCCTATCTTAACGCTGCAAATTCGAGTCTTCAGCGCATCCGAGCTCTGCAGCTTAGAGTGGATGCAGCCGATATCAGTTATGCATGCAAAGGTACGACTGTCATAAAAGGAAGACAGTTGTCTTTAATAATGGACAGGTATATTGCTTTGAAGCGTCAATAGTTCCAAATCCGTCCGAAAATGAAGCAAAGGCAAGAGAGACTCAAACAACATCGTTCAACTGTAAACACTGCGGACGCCATCCATATTTGTGACGAAGCTACAATAAAAAAAGAAATAATTATCGCGTTGTGACTGTTTATAAATAAATAATAATAAATCATCTTAGAAACAGAACTTTTGGACTGTGAAAACTAGTATAAAATTTACATTTAAAAATTTCAGTGTGAGAAAAATTTATATTCTAATTATAACTAGTGAATACCTGGAAATATAATTCATCTGGTGTAAAAACTTCATATTCATTTGGAACACAACATTCTACAACAAAAGGAAAGGTAAATATGAATTTATGAACATAATGTGCACTTGGATAAGAAAAATTTATGGACATTTAATATAAAAAGAAAATTGTTTGCTACATGTATATACATATTTAAGTCAATTTATTATAAATTCTGGAAATATCAGTAAGTCGATTAATCTTTTATTCTAAATTAATGTATATTTGATTTTTTTGTAACTTTATGAATGTGGTTGTTAAAATTATTGATTACAAAATCTATATGAAAGATAATAGTTGCGTTATCTCTAATTACCGTTTGTCCCACTTTCTTATCCAATCAAAAGCTCAAATTTATTATACCCCCACCACAAAATGTGGGGGGCTATAATGGATTCGCTTTGTCGCGTCGGTCGGTCGGTCGGTCGGTCGGTCAGTCCGTCTCCATTTTCGTGTCCGCTCTATAACTCCTATACCACTTGAAGGATTTTCTTCAAACTTGGCTCAAATGTTCACCTCAGCAAGGGGATGTGCAGAACCCATGTTGCCCATGTGTCAGCTCAAGGTCAAGGTCACAATTGAAGGTCAAATATCAAACACAATCATATATTAGACAGTATGTCGTGTCCGCTCTGTAGGTCCTACAATAATTGAAAGATTTTCTTCAAACTTGTCTAAAATATTCACCTCAACAAGGGGATGTGCAGAACTCATGTTGCCCATGTGTCATTTTAAGGTCAAGGCCACAATTGAAGGTCAAATATCAAACAATCAAATATTACACAATATGTCATGTCCGCTCTGTAAGTCCTACACTAATTGAAAGATTTTCTTCAAACTTGGCTCAAATGTTCATTGCAACAATGGGATGTGCAGAACCCATGTTGCTCATGTGTCAGCTCAAGGTCAAGGTCACAATTGAAGGTCAAATATCAAACAATCAAATATTACACAGTATGTCGTGTCCGCTCTGTAAGTCCTACACTTATGGAAAGATTTTCTTCAAACTTGGCTCAAATGTTCACCTCAACAAGGTTATGTGCAGAACCCATGTCACTCTTTTGCCGGCTTCAGGTCAAGGTCACACTTGAAGGTCAAAAATTGACTTAGAAAATGTTCTTTAATTTTAAGATATATCTGAATATTTCTGAATCTAGGAAAGGTATTTGCTTGAAACTTAAAATATAAATGAAGTGTCACAATTAAGATATGCTGGTCAAGTTTCATAACTCTTTATTGCATTTTAACAAAGTTATGCCCCTTTTTAATCTTCAAATTTACATACAATCACATATGAGACAATATGTTGTGTCCGCTCTATAAACCCTATACTAATGGAAGAATTTTCTTCAAACTTTTCTCAAATGTTCACCTAAACAAGGTTATGTGCAGAATCTATGTCACCTTTGTGCAGACTAAAGGTCAAGGTCAGACTTGAAGGTCAAAAATTGACTTAGAAAATGTTCTTAGATTAAAACATGTTCTTGAATATTTCGGAAACTAGCATAGGTATTTGCTTGAAACTTAAAAGATATATTAGGTGTCACAATTACAATATGCAGGTCAAGTTTCACAACTCTGTATTGGATTTTGACAAAGTTATGCCCCTTTTTAAGTCTTTAAATTTACATACAATCAATACTAGACAATATGTTGTGTCCGCTCTATAAATTCTATACTAATGGAAGGATTTTCTTCAAACTTTACTCAAATGTTCACTCCAATTGGGCGATGTGCAGAACCCATCTTACCCTTGTGCCAGCTGAAGGTCAAGGCCACACTTGAAGGTCAAAAATTGACTTATAAAAAGTTTAGTATATTGGGAAAATGAAAGGTTATTTGTAACTGTTTCGAACATGATTTGATAATAGATAATTTTACTATTACCTGTACAATTAGTCTTTTTTTCACCAGAGATAATTTCTTTTTATTTATTTGTGTCACTTAAGTTATTCCCTTAACCACCTTTCCAAGTTGTCTTCTGTCAAGGACATTGGTGGGGGTATGAATCGCATTCAGCGATAGTTCTAGTTTGAAATATATTGCATACACCATACCGGGACTGGTGTATGTGGAAAATAAGTTGACTTATTTTTACAGGTATTGACGTGGTATTTTGCAAATACGAAGTTCTGGATGTGGGCGGAGTTTTAAATTGGGCAATGAATGTGTCATGCGAATAAAGAAAACAAATAAGAATGCGATTTCATACTGTAATAATTATTTATAAATCCAAGCATTTATCAAATGCATAAAAATTACTGAAACTGAACTTAAACACCTATACCGTCATAGTAACAATTCGCCATAGTAACAATTCGGACATTGGAATTGTGGCTGATCATTGAAAATAAAACACATGGAGTGATTCAATTACAGAAATATCAAAGTTCGTAACTAACAAATATCTTTAAAATCATACAAACTATCCATTTTTTTATAATTCCATGACAAACTTTTTGCCACATTTAGTTAAAATCTCAACTTTTTTAACAGTTGTCGGAACACGAATTGTTAATACGTTGTCGTCTGTTGGTAATTCTGATTGTTTATTTAGCAAATTCATTTCATCCTCGCACTTTTCACGGGAGATTTTAACAGATTTTACTTCAGTTTCATTGTCACTTTTAACAGGTCCTGCTACAACTGGTTCTAGATCGGCACAAACTTTCGATTGCAATGAAATTTGTTCACGCTGGTATCTTTGTACGGCGTCGGAGCTATGTTTGGAACGGTTTTTTACAGTTTTGTCCGAGTATCTTTCATTAAAAAGCTTTGTGCATAAAGTCACTCGACCGGAATGATTACTTATATTTCTATTATCCAAAGGAATGCCTGCTTGAATAAACATATTTTTCAAATATCCCTTTAAATCCTTTTGTGGTATTGTTCCAGAACTGAAATTCAAACCATCCAATGGTTTGCGGTAAAAGTTTCCACGCCTTGGAATCAAATTCAAATAACTTTCATATATTTTATAAATACTGTAACTGTTCTCTTTCTCCTGGTCATAATGAATTATTGGTTGCATTAAGCTGGCTGCTTTTTTGGACTGCTTTAAACCCCCTTGAGTGTTTTTTCTTATCCTGGGCAGGAATTTAACGAATCTCCGTTTGATTGCAGAATCGTACCCAGTAATAAACTGTTCCGCTTGTAACCCAATCTGTTCATCGCGCCCCTCAGACCGAACACTTTCCCGTTATAAAAACATACTGCGTTGCTTAATCCTTTTGCATTGTCTACTGAAAACACACCGGAACCCCAAAGGCAAGCTTCATCTTCTTCCGTAACTGCGTCTGCACTTTTGACTTCGATCCCTATGCCCTCGTTAGTCAACTCGCGCATGCGTGAATCCAATGTCCTGCGAAATTCAGTAAAAACAGGATCGTCTGTTTTAAAAAAGTTCACGTGCATGGATTGTTCATTTCGAAGATACCGTTTTAGTCCTGCAGCAATGTTTTGTAAGGTTGTTGGAGGATAGAATTCACCATTTTTCCTTTTAATTTCACAGATGAATCGTTGTAACCAAAAATCCATTTCTGCATAGGAACGGAACTGTTCTATTTCAACGGGAATAGGATAACCAGGTTCTTGCTTAGTCTCCGGTTGTAGGTTGCGGTTTTCAGCCCACTCCCTCCAGACGTGCACTGCCCAGTTGTTGTTTTTCGTCGTATTATAGGGCACTGTATTTCTCTGTTTCTTCTTGATGTCATCAGACGACAAAGGCTTTTCGAATCGGCCTGCAAATAGAAAAGAAATCACTTTCAAATATTATATATTTTCAAAGTTTATTCAATAATTACAACAGCATTTAAGACAGTTTTTTAATTGTTATATTTTAATATTTTACCGTCATTGACTTTGGGGTTGCGTTCATTGAACGCCGCCTTACCTTGTTGATCTTGTTTATCATATTTTGGTGCTGGTGGAGCGTAGAAAAGCTACGCGCCTGGTCAATTTGTTACTGCAAATTTTACCATCAATTTGTATTTTCATTCAAATAATGATAAGTTAGATATTGCGAGAATTCGAGAATATTTAAAAAAAATATTTACCCGGGATATTGCCTCTGCTCGTGTCTGAACAATTCTCTTTGTTTTCAGTAGCATATAAATCCTGCGT
This sequence comes from Ruditapes philippinarum, assembly GCF_026571515.1. Classification (NCBI taxonomy): domain Eukaryota; kingdom Metazoa; phylum Mollusca; class Bivalvia; order Venerida; family Veneridae; genus Ruditapes; species Ruditapes philippinarum. The sequence continues at coordinate 118,689 of NW_026863363.1, read as the reverse complement.
ATAAATAGTAAGCAACTGTGACACTGTCACATCAGCATTTTCCACAGGAAACGGTTCAAAAATGTAATTTCTGTAAAAGTCATCATCTATATTCATTATGTCAAAGACAACCTGATCGCTGGATTGCTCCATGAGGACTAATGATGTCCAGACACTGAACGTAAATACATATAAAACGAAAAACTTTGATTGACAGCTCACAACACTCCGACCAGGTGTTGGCCTGTCAATCTATACTAGTAAGGGCGGGATTTGCATTACATGACACTGTGTACGTGACTTATTCCAGGACAGTGGGTCCAAACGGTACGCTACGCTTGCAATAAATTCCAAATTTTTTAAAATCTGAACTATAACTATTACTTAAAATGTAGATATTTCAGTGTAATAGAGGTAATAAATTTTTGTATTGATGAAGTAACTTACAATTTTAATGAATAAATAATCAGAATTTTCTTGATTAAATAAATTAATTTTGTGTTTCATTTTTTTACGACACATTTCAACATTAATAATTTCAAATGTTTGATTATTTCAGCTTATTTCTTTTTTAGTAAACTTGTGTATTTAAAAATAAATAAAATAAAGACAATGTTAAATAATGTACCAGTTCGAACTGATTTTGTAAGGGGGGAGTAATATGACGTCATCGTCATAGCAGGATTATATGTAAAATAATAATTTACAAGGACAATTGTAAAAATAGTGAAGGTGACTTTTATTTACATAAATGATAAAAATTGCAATAATTAACTATATTTATTTTGTAATATTGACATGTTCAAATACTTATAAACATCTTTTATATATGTTATATTAACATAATATTATCATGTTAATTCAATCTGAAACATTGCAAAACTCATCATCATTATCACATGTATTTAATTAATGTACATGTCCGCAATGCAACATGCGACTTTTTATGTTGTTATTTTCTATCGTATATATGGTTGTACTTTAGCGTCAGACCTTGAGATTATTGATACATACTGTTTAAGTTTATCCTTTGTCACATTCCTCCATCGTTCCTTACAGCTGACAATTTGTATTATTGTTTATTTCTAAGTTATTTTCCAGCTTTCTCCGCTCAGCTGTTTTCGTGTATTCATCTTCTTTGCAAGTGCGCATGCTCCGTGTCGGGTCACAACTTATTATGCGGATCACAAATTTCTGCGGACCCCTTTTTTACTGGGTGCATGCCCAGTATCGGGTCAAGAGGACCCTCTGCGCATGCCCCGGGTCAAATTCAACGCTAAACTTCCGTTGCGATTCAGGTTCCCCAGAGAGCAGCCACGCTCTGTTTACTCTCAAAATTTAAATAATTATTTTTGATCATTTCATCAGGTTCCTTCAGAAATGTAGGTACTAATTACTTTCTGGCATCTTTTTTGCCGATTTAGTAAACTTTTCCATAATAACTGTTTGTAGGAAATTAAATTTACGAGCTTTTATTGAATTTTCACACTTGCCATTTTCGTCTAGGAAGTTAAGATACTGTTAAATGGTTAAATATTTGTTAAGTATTTCTCGAATTCTATTAATTGTTATTCGCTCCTTAAATAAATTTACTTGTTGGGAATCAAATAACTTTTGTTATTTGGTCGGCTCGGTCGATCGTGACGCGCGCTCACCCGCTACCAGGGGAGAGTCTTCAGTCTATACGCTACAAGGGAGATATCAACGCCTGACTACGCCAAGAAATAATTAAATAAATCCAGTATAGTCAACCCCTTATATGAATATTTAGTCTTAGTCTTTGCCTCACCCGCGCGCACGTCACAATATATAGAAAAAAATGCATATTTAGTTTTATGCTTTAAAACAAGAAAAATAAATATTAGAAGACTCGAGCTCATTTTCTGCAGAATTATCGTGTGAGGGGGTAAAAATCTTCGTATTGGTGGCCATATATTTGTCCTGTCGTCGTGCCTTTGCCTCAAAATGCGAAAGGCAAAGACAAACGATGACACAAACACTCGATTAATTGGCTGATTATCGTATGTTTGCCTTCACGTTTTGATGTGACGGCACGATAATATTACAGAAAAAAGCAAAGTTGTCTTCGCCTATTGAAATATTATTTCGCCTAGAAGATATCGTGTATTTATGTCGGCGGCCTCAAATGTCGAAGGCGAAGACGCGATAAGTAAGCATATTATCATATCTTCGCCTTCGAATTTTGAGGGCGCCAACACAAAGACACGAAATGACAGAAATCAGTCACCATAGCAAGTCAACAATAACTTAGTACAATACACATAATCAATATAATATATAATATAACGATTTCTTTGTAAAAATGATTTCGTAACATAACTTAACCCAATGGATTGAAAACTACATATTTATCAAAACTAGACAAGTCTAGGATATGCCTTTACTCAATAGAAAGTTTTAATATGCTGAGAGTGACAACATGTTAATTTTAAAGTGAAATGGCTACTGAATATCAATTATTTCTATAAATAACAAAGAGCAGTTGACATGAAATAAAACCATTCGATAACGCGTGTTTTTGCAATTTGACTTTAAAATGATGACTTATTATTATTGATTCAGTTGTCTCCTGCAGAGAAAAAAAAACTTGACATTCATTGTTGAGTAAACAATAGCCAATGAAGGAGCATTTATTTAACATTTGAAAACTGTCTCTTATTGCAAACCTTTTAAATGTGTTTCTAATATGCATAAAAAACCACAATTTAGCACTCATGTTTCGTTATTTCGTACCAGAAGTGGCGATGGTAGGTTGTTGTTTTTTTAAACCAAACTTTAGCACCCCAGCGGGGGGATCTGTCCCTATCATGTATCATCAAGTTGTTGTTAATAATATCTATATTTTTGGGCAGAATTATTTCTTTTAATGACAACTTGTAAAAGAAATTGTATGTTTCTAATTTGTATGGTCCCCGAAGGGCGAGCATATAGTTGCCTCTTGGTCTCGCTAATCCCGCAAAATAGTAACACCCAGAAGCTATTGTTCCATAAATCTTGTATTATTAATTTGAAAGATAATATCATGGAGTAAGCATAAATGTATGAAACGTCAACAACATTTTATTTTATTGTAATTTTGATTTCTGCATATTAGATAAACGTATCATATTTATACAAAGTATATAAAAATGTATTTAAATGTGGGATCAACTTTGGTTACTTATATAATGGTTGATACAATTATCCTTTTGTACGATAATCAAGAGTTTTTTGATGGCACCTGTAAGTTATTTAATTGCATCAATTTTAAAAGGGATGGGTGAACATTAAGTAGTTTTGAGAGATGGATAAATTCTCCAACTTCTTTTATGTGATTTTTACCATTATTCAGAGGTTGTCTGCAAAAAGTATAGTCTTGTGGATTGAATCGTTTCGTTAATGCTAATTCATTTAATCAAATAATTGGTTAGCCAAGTTCACAAATAAAAAAGGCGCCACCCGATTTAACGATTTTTTACAGCATCGGCGACTCGAACGCCGGGTAATTTTAAATTTGATACCTTGGGTGGCCATGAATGAAATGGTCGCCGAGCGATTTTTTTGCCGAATTGATTTTACAGAAAACATTCAAAGGTTCGGGCGGTTGCCGTCCGATATCCGGACGGCGCCTGTTCGATCAAAATTGGCTCGGATGATCGACGAGCGGATTTTGGTAGGTATAGTCTTGAAATTTTATGATATTCTTTTACAAATCAGTCAGTTGTCAAAGAAGGAAGCCCCTGGCTGTACCCCAAGACCTTTAACGGGGCCACATCGTTCCTCCATGGATTGTCTTGGAAAAATTTAGCGGGTTTTTCGCGGAAAGTTATTTTTTTCAAAGAAATTCACAAATGCATTTGCAATTACCCCCAAAAAGGCGCAATAAAAACAAACCCCAAACCGCCCGATGCCGGGCGAGCAACGAGCCCGCCCGGGCATTTACATGAACCAATGGCGGGAAACGATGCCCAATGGTGTAAACGAGCAAGGAAGGTCCCCGGGGATGCCCGCCCCGGGCCTTTAAATCGGGGAAAATTTTTTTATCAAATTTAGTCGTTTTTTCCCCGATGTTTTTAAATCCCCGCACCGGTTTCGCACGGCAGTAGCACTGCCTTTTCCCCAAAAACACTGATGTGGGGTTATCAATGATTGTCAAAAAAACGGAACGCCAATGAAATTGTTTAACATTTTTTTTTACTGTAAAAACAGCGAATTATAATCGAGCTTTTAAATGGTACTTAAAAATGATGAGCAAAAATTTTAGTTGCGGGCGATTGTTGCGGCGGGGGGAGCGCCCATATTTAGGGAATAAATCCCTCCGAGCCCGGGTAACAGTGGTATTTAAACCCTTTCCCGCTTGGGTTTTTTGGTAAAGGTCAAGTAATTTAAAAAATTTGGGCCCGGGTTAAGCATTAAGGGGGGCTACATATTTGATAAAACTTAAAAAAAATCCCCCATAGGGGGGGAAAAATTCGGAGTGAAAGCAATTTTACAGCCTTCTCTTCATTTAAAATTATTTTAATTCAACGTAGTTATTCTAAAAGCAACGCAACACAAACTTATCAATAATGCAAAAGATATTTCGTTACAATTAAGGCAGTTATTCAAAACTCAATGTTATCTTTGTTATTATCTTGATATTTATTTTTACATTTTATTTTGGGTGTAAAATGTAATTAAATAATTAAACAGGTGCAATTACTGTACATTACAAAATACAAATGCATTATTCTTTCACGATAGCAAAAATAGAGAGAAATAAGAATCCCTAAAGAAAGCATGTATCCACAAACAGTATTCGGGGACAGGATATATATAAAAATACTGTCGTCATACCAAAGGAACATACTTTTTTCGACAAACATTATCACAATGTAACACAATTTACAAAAAAAATAGTACTGAATGCGACATAAAATGACACAAAGGAAGCAATATGTAAACAAAGAGGAACTTTGAGTATAGCTAAACCGGTGCTACGGGCCCGTGAGGAAAGTTGCACATTGTAAATCTCCCTCGTGTACAGATTCACTTAAATCTAGTCTGCAAAGGGATCACACTTCTCCATATTACCATACGAAATCACAATCACTATACAAATTGCAAAAAAAAAACCAAAAAAAAAAACGTAAAACGAAACAAACGCTGACTCAGGTATAAAGAATAAATAACTTATTTTGAAACTGTTACAAAACACCGAAAATAAAAAGCTTTAGAAAAATAAAAATAATAGAATAATATAGGTATAATGGGCGTTTAAACTTTAATTGCATGCATTGTTGTGTAAAGAAACTAATATTATATGTTAAAAAGATGAGAAAATCTGCAGTTAGTTAAAAAAAATACGTTATACTAAAGACTGAACAATGAATAAAATAAGAACACAGATATTATGCACGTATTTATAAATGCACGTATTTCCCCCAAAATATGGAACTGTAATGTAATGTAGTTTGTTGAATGTTTTCCGTAAACGTTTCCTACAAAAACATTGTGATGTTTTGTTTGTTTCCCTTGTTGTTTTCTCGTCTACGATAAATATCTTCCCTTTTGCCCCTAGTCTTGTTTCTATTTTACGCCCCCCCCCCCTACCTTCCCCGAATTTCCTATCCCCTTCCCCTGTGCCCTTTTGCTTAGTGGGCCTATTAATAAATCTTTTATTTGTATTGTTTCCATTTTGATTTCCTTGTAGGATACTATTATTTCTTCTTATGTATCATTTTAGTGATATAAGGACGTCCGTGGCCGAGTGGTTAAGGTCGTTGACTTTAATCCACTTGCCCCTTACCGCTGTGGGTTCGAATCCTGACAGGGACTTTGGATTCGTTCATGTGAGGAAGCTATCCAGCTAGCTTACGAAACGTCGGTGGATCTACTCAGGTGCCCGTTCGTGCCTGAAATGTTGTATTGGATATCGTCCAAGCTCCGCATATAAACATTCTTGTTAATGGATATTTGTACCCCCATGACCTTGGTATGAATAATTATTATAGATTTTACTGTATCTGATAGTTCTAACCTATTTAGAGCTAACGCTTTGCTGGTAGTACCCTATCTATTTTATCATAGCATTTCTCAAAATCTATAAATATAAATATAATAAAAAAAGAGTTTTGTAATAAAAGAATGTGAAATGAAAATACAGTCTTCTGCTGACTAGCCCTTTTAAAAGCCCAACTGGTGCTAGCTATTTTTCCGTATAATTTCGACTATTTTGTGAGTCGATTTAACACAATTTGAGAATAAATATTCCCTAAGATATTAATAAGCTAAATTCCTTTTTGAATTTATGAATCATCCGCATTTCCATTTTTAAAAACCGGAATAATGATACCTTCGCCCAAAGTTTTCGAATTTTCAGCATTCATTTTATTATAAAGTTTAAGTAGAAAAGAGTTAATAGTATTAAATATTTCCAAGGGAGCATTTTTCCATTATTTTAAGAAAAACGTTTTACGATCGGATAGAAAATTTAAACGTAAATGATCTCGGCGATTATTTCATACCTTGTTTTGGGTTGAGAATATAAATTTATGAAATTTAGACATATCAACATGATGTACAGTTGGACACGGAAATGTCTTTTTTTCTAGTTTGAACTTTGAACTATTGGCGGAATATATACTGCAAATATAAATATCATCTGCTAAATAAAATTTCGATTTAAGCAGTTTTATCAATACAATACCACATGAAAGTTTCTCTTCAATTTTATTATTCAGAAATTGTTTATAGTATACAGAAGTTCTGCCACTATTCTCTCCCTTTTTAACGTTGTGTGACTTATTTCCATTTAATTTTTCACAGTAAAACCCTTAATTTATAAATTTAATCTTAACTTTTGAGATAACCATGTTACTGTTGCTATAAATATGACAAAATTATGCAAAAGTCCGGTGTAGCGTGAGATTGGTCAGACCCTTGAAAAATGTAAGATTTTACGAATCTCAGGGGAGGGTCGTGAAAATGTCAGACGTGAGAAACGTACGACTATTAAAGTGGAGAACATTTCCTGTTGCAATTAAATTAAATACTGTCAATATTTCATTGCATCAACAAAGTAATGGTTTAAGCCAAGGAGTTTGTCTGTTTTTACGAGTTAAGAATAACAATTCAAATCAATGTTCGACTTTTAAATAACTCTCACATTGTCGCTCGGATGTTCACGACTTTTTACAAATTAATTTGGATTTATATATTTTGAATGTTATGAAAAAAATAATAGGCCAATCTCTATGTTGTTACAATTAAACATGTTGTTGTCCATCTTTGAGTGAATTAAACATCTTGTTCGGCCCTAAATGAACTCGACCGAGCCGATCTTCTCTTGTATCGGTTCAAATAATTCTTATGAACCGTATAAAAATTATCAACAGAAGTTTTATCACAAATGACACCAGTGTTTATTAATTAATTTCAAATAGGGTAATAATTGAACCCTAACCCTTCTTATAAAAAGTCTTTATGGTCTTTATGGTGCTTTAGACCTATAGATACCTTTTACCTGTACTGTGTTGTCCTATAAACTTACATGGTAGAAGATCTGTCGTTTGAGCAGAGACTGTTCATTTGGTTTCAGTCAATAGACGGGGTCCCTAAAGATCCTTTAAAGCATCACTAGTGGCAGAATACACTATTGAAGGAATGAGTGGGTACCAAATTTATTTTAAGCACCAAACTTTTAGCTAACAGCAATGCTACACCAATAAATCAAAGTTCCTCCTGGCAAGATTCAAACGCAACCATAGGTTGGTCAAGTCAAAGTTACTTGCTTTAAGCTTTTTTATTTCAAAATAATGTAAAACCCAACAAAAAACATGTTTCAATCATATACATGATCTATAGACCTTTAATCAAAATCAAATTTTCAGTTGTCAAGTCATTACAGTTATGTAATATATATCAATTATGACTGAAAAAAACACAAAAAAGAGGATATCCAAGTTTTTTTCTATATATACAATATTTATTTTCATTGAGTGGTATGAAAATAAATGTTTCATGAGCGACGGTAGCTACGAGTAAAACATGATAATTTTCAAACCACAAGATGAAAAAAAAATCTATATTTATAGGAAATACTTGAATTTTCTGTTTATTATATACATTTCTCTTTTTTGACATCACAAATATGAAATATTTTAATTTGGCTGAATATAGCAGAAAGTAGCCTGGCAATACACCAGTGACAATACGGAAAATATGTTTCATTGAAGTGAAAAATACCTTTTTTTTGCAGTGAAAATAAGGAAAATGAAAATAATCATTTGATTTCATTAATATTTATCAATATTTCATTTATACGTATATAATAAAGAAGCATAACATCTACAAAAATACCTGGAAATACTATATTCCCAGCTTGTTAAGGGGTTTCAGTGTGACCTTGCCCATTTTCTTTTCGCAATGTTCTTTTATATTCATTTCTGCCGGGTACTTATATACATGTACCCGTCGGATACCCGATATTAAAAAAATAGCCAGCTTCTTTCATATATATCGAAACACATTTCAGCAAAACAATTGTACAAAAATTAATTTGATCAATAATTAATTTTATTAATTTTAAGTAAGTAATTGTACTGTTTACTACCTTTACTGTGGGGATATAGTAGGTTTATAATGAAACTGACACTGGAGCAGTCCTATGGCAGCTTTAAACCTGAACTGGAGTGAAGACGGAAGATACCCTTAGATATCATGTCTGGCTTGCACCAGAGTAAAACCTTCGGTGAGCTAGCTTAATGCATTTGTAGCTTTAAACGAATTTAAATGTACCTAGTGGGATGTGCACCCTTTGGGATAAGTGATTTATCAGTGTCACTAATAACTCTTCAATCTGCCATCCCTTTGATTCTGCTCACTTTCCTATCATTTTATGTAACAAAATTGAACAAACCATTTTATAATATATACAAAACATTTTTGAACTTGGATATAATTATCCCAAATTCATTCATCGGGATCATTGATGTCAGCTCTTTTAAGTGTTGAGAATTGAGTACCGCTCCAGCCGGTGCTAGCGGGCGTGAGGGATGTTGCATATATTCATTATCCCTCATGTATAGACTCAATCAAACCGAGTCTGCAATTCTCTTGTTATTTTGTTGTGATTAATGCTTCCGAGGGATCACTTTGTTTCCAGATTCTTACACCCCTGGCTTTCAAGGGAATATCTAGCTCTCGGGTAACTGTTTACCGAAAACTCTGCAGAGCATCTTTACCGCCGAAAACAATTATGCTCGAGCTAGATGTTCAGATCTGTACCGACAGCCATAAGATTCTTATGTTATAACCCGTATGACTGGTATCAGTGTGAATACATTCAGTGGTTTGTAGCAACTTAAGTTTAATGCACATCCAATAAAACCGAAATTTCCACATTTCATCTAGAGAAAAATCCCGTTTAAGCTATCAAACAGTGTGAATATTAAATATTAAATTTAAAGGTCTATGCACCTTTTTATATTTTAACTGTCTAGTCACACTGGTTTTGTCGAAGTATGAATCATTTCCATAAATGATTGACTAAGTTTAGAAAATGTAAGCAAAATTCAATCTTTTGACCTGTATGGTTAAGGCCATTTAAAGTTATAGCCGGGTACATGGAAATTTCATAAATTTTACCTTGACGGTCAATACTAACCTTCAAGTTCAAGGTCATTATGAGTGAAAGTAAAGTTGTATCTGGTTAGCTTAAAGATTGTTGTTTTCAAGTTTGAAGACAATCCATTCAAAATTATCACAGTTATAGCCACTAGTAGCAAAAATCAAAATTTGGATTTTTGACCTTGAAGGTCAGGGTCAATTATGAATGAAGGTCAAGTTTTGTCTGGTCTACTTCAAGCTCTTGCCCAAAGGTTTTTTTGTGGCAAAGTATGAGGCATGCAGCAGGATCTTGGTATTGTTATGATCAAGGATTAAGTTTGCGGACGACAACGGGGACGCTGCCATGACTGCAACAATAATGAACACCTCTTTTTCTTTTTTCCTAAAACAAAATCGAGCTAAAGATTATTATTCAGGTATTGACATGTAACACCTAGCCCAGCAGGTTTAAGTTGGTGTAATCTTCTACCTGGGAATACTAGATCAATTCATACAACCTTCAGTCCTTCATCTTCATAATTCATCATGAGAGGGGACTGGCAGGTTATTAAGCTAGTTCTATTATATTCATTATTTTATTTCTTATTTTGACAATATACATGTATAATCTATATTGATACACAACAATACAAAAATAATTATAGGACCTTATTTGCTGCATTGTCATCTTTTTATTGTATTGAAACAAACATTTTTCATTCAGTTTTACACAAGAAACAATTATAGTTGTATACCTACCAGGTAAAGCATATTTGAAAATATGTAAACAAAACTAATTGAAGCAATTATAGTTGTCATCCAACTTACTAAACAGTTGTGATAAACCATAAATTCATCTGATATTGCTGTGTTTTATTCTATTCTTAATACCTATGTCTAGGGTTAAGACACACTTTGCTTGACAAAATTGAAATACATTTGTATCATTTGTTATTTGAAGCATACTCTTAATTACCTCTGGTCCGGACGGGACTGACAGATAGATAGATTTATTTCGGCATAAAGGTAAACATGTTACATGATAAACAAACACAATATAATTTAAAACAATTACAAATAAATAAATAAATAAATACTATATTATGTAAACCATGACATATTCCCAAAACCAACAATCTGGAAACAAAGTGATCCCTCGGAAGCATTAATCACAACAAGATAACAAGAGAATTGCAGGCTCGGTTTGATCGAGTCTGTACATGAGGGATAATGAATATGGGCAACATCCCTCAAGCCCCCTAGCACCGGCTTGGGCGGTACTCAATTCTCAACACTTAATAGTGCTGGCATCAATGATCCCGAAGGACCAGAAAAATATAACAACACTGAAGTGAAGTACAGGGCAAGGATAACACAAAAAAGAGCAAGGTCTTATTTCCATTGTGGTCCTTAGCATTTGGTGGCATGACAAAGAGAGATATTTCATAAAAGAAAAAAAATATTACTAATTATAAGAAAAATCACATAAATGAAGGATATTATTTAAAATTATCACAATTTAAAATGTAAAGTAATGTAATTCATAAAAAGTCAGTATCGCATTAAGAAATAATCATGTGCATATTAAGAAAAGATTACATTAAAAAAACAATTATCACAGTTGTTATGAGTATGTAAGGAAAGAACATGCCATAGATTACTCTATTCAAAAAAGATAAAGTTTTTAAAATAGATAAATACAGATACAGCAATATCAGATGAATTTATGGTTTATCACAACTGTTTAAAGTCTGAATAAAAAATTTAAAACAAATTTCAAAAAATGAAACAGTAAACCTGAGCCGAAAAATAATTCAATAAAAAAATGAAAAGATATAAAATTTTCTTGCAAGAAATTGTAAGAAAGGCACTTACATGCTACTTAAAAAGTGACTTTTGATGGCTACCTTAAAACGATGAAATTTGTTAATTTCAGTTATACAAGTTGGAAGACTGTTACATAGTTTAGCACCAATAAAACTAAAAGACTTTGACATTTTATTATATAGGTATTTTTTCATCACATCAATAATTTTAGAAAAATGCCACTAGAAATAGTGACGCTTTTACAAGTTTTTCGAAAATTTTCAAAATCTATTTATCTTTTTTTTTGAGTCCTTAATCATAAGAAATATTAATCATTGAAGGCAAAAGTTGATCGGAGAGATTATTGATTTCTATATGCTAATCAATTAATTAATTTGTTTAAATTTACATATTTCCTCTGTAATCTATGGTTGAGTTGAATCGTGAGTGTTCTCTTTCACTAGATTTTTGAAGTAGACTTACCTAGTTATGAATAATATGAGCCGCGCCATGATAAAACAGATAATGGGTTTGCGACCAGCATGGATCCAGACCAGCCAGTACTGGAAAGTGCAAGTTACCTTTGCTTAAGCCGGTGCTAGGGGGCGTGGACGGTAACTTGCACTTTCCAGTACCGTCCATGAACAGACTCAATCAAACCGAGCCTGCAACATTTTCAATTTTGCCGTGTTGGGCTTTCTTTAGGGATTCTGTATTTATCTATTTTATGATCACATCCGTGTTATTTGTGCCGTGTGGCGGCTGTAAAAAGTCTCCCCGTACATTTAATCAATGATGTTATATTTTCGATCCTTGAAGATCGTTCAGCACGACATTATTGTTGTGCTTGTAGTATTTTTAGTTTCATTTTTTCGGCATTTTCTAGTTGGGTGGTTCCAATATTCCTACTTGAATAATGTTGAATCACCCTTAGGATATGTTGCCTGCTTTTTTTGCCCAACACGGCAAAATTGAAAATGTTGCAGGCTCGGTTTGATTGAGCCTGTTCATGGACGGTACTGGAAAGTGCAAGTTACCGTCCACGCCCCCTAGCACCGGCTTAAGCAGAATTCAACATTTAAACGTGAAATAGTAAAATTTTGAATTTAGAAACATCCGCAGATGTGTTCATACGGCAGTTATCATGGAACCTTCAATGTGACACTTCCGTGCCATTCCACGAAAAGCGGCGTATGGTCCCCAAGTAATAAAAAGCGTGTGCCCTAAACGAGAAAACAATGGGCGGAACTAAATAAAATGGAATTTTGAAAGGGGATCAGAGGTTATGAAGCCTGCGTATCACAGATAAGACGTCAAAAGACAAATTTAAAAAGCAGGCAACATATCCTAAAGCAACAGTTGTGTAGAAATTGTTAAAAGTCTCAGCATTAAGTTTATTATCAAAACAAACCTTTTCATCATTTTTTTACATTCCGTAAACTAGCTAATAAAGCTTCATAGCATGAAAGAATCTAAAGACCCTATCAGGATTCGTTCCCATTGCGGTGAGAAGCTACTGGTTTGAAGTCAACAACCTTAACTTTCTTTAGGGATTCTGTGTTTGTCTATTTTTTAATCACTCGGTCAGAGATGTCCTCTGATTAAAACTTCACATATTGATACAATTCTGGAAACAAGTGATCCCTCGGAAGCATTAATCAGAACAAAATTACAAGAGAATTGCAGACTCGGTTTGATTGAGTCTGTACACGAGGGATAATTAATACGTGCAACATCCCTCACGCCCCCTAGCACCGGCTTGAGCGGTACTCAATTCTCAACACTTAATAGTGCTGGCATCAATGATCCAGAAACCATTGAGAGGAATTAAAATGCCCGAGAATCCAGGAGGTTGACCCGTCATGTGTAGTTGGATTTAGCACTATTTGTAGATGGGTAAAGGATTTCAGTTATGGACTCGGACCGGTGAATTTTCGTACTATTTGTTCTATAGTAAATCAGTCAAATTTGAGGCTTAATTCTGGATTCCACTGTTCTTGATGAATTATATACTCTCTTCAACTTTAAACATTAACACTATCTTAGTCCAATGAGGCCCAAAATATAATAGGTTAGCCATCTACTTTTTTCAGAAATCTTCATTCTGTTGTAACACTGTTTAAATTCACCTCTTTAAAAACTCCTGACAGCTGGTGGGTAGTACATCATGAGTTCCTGGAGAATACACAAAAAATAACTTTTAAAGTCATCATATAACACACAAAAACTACACACATGCAATAAATACACTTTAATTATAACCAATCTAACTAGAGATGACTTAAACTGGGCCATTTCAAAATTTTAAAGAACTACTTTCTAGACTACAATGGGTTCGGTCTAATTCCGTACCGGATTGAGACCTTATGGGCGGCAAGAGCCTTAACAAGAAGTCCTCCTCCGGTAGGCCGGTGATATACAAAGGAATTGTTGTTCAAATTCCCAATTCTTTACATACGAGGCAATTGCTTATGAAACCGTTATAAGTAAGAGTTTCGTTTATGTTATTCTGACGCCGAATTTAGACACGAGAAAGATCGTCGCACGCTGGGTGCCGCACGCACTAAACTGAAAAAGAAAAACATGTTCAAATTTGTACCGAAGTGATGAATAGATATTCAGAGGAGAGTAAAATGATGCTGAATAGGATGGTTGCTATCGACGAAACATGGATTCGGTCATTTTCAGCTAGAATTGAAACGCCAAAGCTCTGAATGACATACTCAAAACTCGCTAAGACCTGTGAAATATCGCTGCAAAATAAAGTGTTCAAAGATGTTAATGGTCTTCGCTTTCGATATTAACCGCGTTTTGAAACACACAGAGCTCCACATGGAAGTACGGCTACAAAGAGTACTATGAGTGGTATTTGACTAAAATACTAAAATTCTTCGACCAGCGATAAGCTGCAAACGACCAGAACGTCTACAGGTGACGCCATTAATTTTGCATGAAAACGCCGCGTCATACAAGTTCAGCGTTGTAAGGGACGTGCTCGAGCGGTACAACTGGGAAGTTCTTAAACACCCGCCATTTTCGCCAGACTTAAGTCCTACCTACTATGACCTGTTTCCAAAAGTTAAAGAACTACTACGAGGATTCTGATATGACGATTTAAATGTATTATATGTCGCTGTGAACGCGTTAGATAGGGACATCAACAAAAGTTGCCTATCAACCGGAATTCGGATATCCAAAAGGTAGAGGGACTATGAACAGATTTTGTGAGTAATAATTTTAGTTTTTACGTTATTAAAAACTCTCATTCATTTCTGGATGACCCTCCTCATATAAAGCTTCCTTCCAATTTTGATGTCATTTCCGTTTACTTTGTTCTGTTTTTTTTTACCGGAATCAAGCTCATTTACAATCTCCTACGCAGTGATCTTCCCTTACAGGATTAGATCTCTGCCATCACAACATTTTCGTCAAGTTTTTTGACGATATGATTTTTTTCAATTTTTATATTTATTTTAAAAAGTAAACACGGTTTTGTTAATGTTTCAAGACCGATAGGTGATAGATGTGAACTTGAATAAAAAATAATTTTGAAAACATAAATATTATGAAAATAATTTTTAAAAATTTTAATACCGCACCGTTTTTTTCTAAAACAATGACCCCTCTCGAAAGAGAAATCATTCCAGTAATTATTAATTTCGACTCCACGCTTTACAAAAATCAATTTTTTTCAATCGTATTGACATATTTGAGACCAGAGTTCAAGTTTTAATGTCGCTGTTTATTACAGATAAAACATTTTTTTCAACGATATACGCCATTTTTACACAATCATGTGATAAGACCATCATCACGTGATTTATACATGTGAAGGCAGTAACCGGTGCGCGGAGTTTGGCTTTCAATGGTTATTGTTCAAAGTAACAAGCCGATTTAAAAACTAGCGTAATATCGTTTTAATTGATTGAAATTTGCTGTTAATATGGGTATTGCAGAAAAAGATACAATAGTCCTTGTTTTTGTTTTTATTTCATGCTTTTACACCTTAAATTCTAAAAACTTATTGTAAGGCGGTGACTTCATTAAAAGATTGTCGCTTCATTAAAAGATTGAACTCATTAGCTGATTAATTATCGGTCGCTGGTCGCGTTTAGCAAAAGTCGATAAACACATTAATAAAGTTATAGAGAGAAAATGATCGGGGGGAATTATAGTGGTCGCTAATTTAAAGACAAAAGTCGCTTAACACACGTTCACATTGCAAGTAAGACTGTATACCTTTTATTTTAGTTTTTCTTACAAGAGTTCCTGTTTAAACTACTTTTTTAAGTTACTGATAAAATGATTATTCCAAGCACAAACAATAGAAATGAATAATTGACATTAACACGCATCTTAAAATTAAATAGTTGTGTGCACCTTTCCAATGATCGGTATGGGAAGCTTTCCGTATTATTTATAGCAAGTGGAAAGCCGGCTGGTACTTGAAGTGATGTGCAAATGGGTGCATTTTATTCGGTTGTATTAAAATATGTTTACGGGCAATCAATTTAGCCATATCAAATAAGTTGAATTAGCGGAATGCGCAATCTTTTTTTGGTTACGATGAAAAAACAGTTAGCGATTGGAAACACAATGAGGGATGCTGATCTTTTCACATTCACGCTTCCTTCAACAATATCGTGCACCATAACTATATATGTTTGATCAACGTCGTATTTTAAAGGAATTTCCATCTCAAATGCTTGAATAATGATATAAATGCATGTCATTATACACCAGCAAAACAGTCGAATAATCAGAATAAAACATAGTATTACCCCTTATATTTTTGAAATGTTAACTTCCCATAGGCCACTGGAGTTATTCTCACTGTTAAAGCAAGTATCATGTGACTAAGTACCATGTGACTTAGAAATTTGTACTGTTGCAAAGTAAAGTACTTTTTCCCTAAAATAGTATTTTATATGTCACTATTTTTTCAGTTTTATAAAATAAATAACACATGGGTTTGCGAGTAACAGTACTTTCCTAGGGATAATTTTTTTTACTGTCACCTTCAAACCCATGTGTTTTTTATATATTATTATCCTCATTTTTGTAATGTTAATTTCCCATAGGCCACTTGGAATTATTCATACTGTTATTTTATGTGTACCACTTGACTGAAAAATTTGCCATTTTTCGTAAGTAAAACAGTATACAATCTGGTCACGTGGTTTTTTTCCAAACAAAAGCATGGCCGCCATATTTTTCTTGATACAGCCTCTTACTTTTCGATGTTCACCACGAAGGAGCATCACTGGTCAGTGTGACTATGAAAACCCCCAAAATTTAGTTGTTTGCACCTGCAATGCTTTTTGCGTCTTAAATATTTTTTTGTTCAATATTAAAAAAGTAAACATCTGTTTTCTCAGGAAGTTATTGCATGGGATTATCTATGTGTCAAAATGGACCAAGAAGACGATTTAAGCATGCAACAAAAGATTATCTAACGAATTGAATCAGTGAAACATGACAGGTTTGGTGGAGAGATATGGGATATCATCGTAATTCCGTAAATGCACATTGTGTGAAGAATATTCTGGATTCAATTGGATCTGAGTTCACAGATCATAACCGCATAAATGGGTTTGTGTTTTGATCTTTTAATGAAACACAGTAAATTGTATGTTAATGAATCGTAGACATCATCATTGTTTTGAGAATAAAAGAGAAATAACTTCTCCAAAGCACTTACAATTTGCAAGGTACGGACAGTTGAGTTATTGTTACTCTTGGTTCAATTTTGTTACAGAAAGATTTAGTTGACATTTTCAGATCATTACAGTATTTGTCCGGGGTAACAAAATAAATTACACAGGGGTTTTTGAGTAACAGTAAAAATATCTTCTCTTGTAAAAATACTGTTACCCTTCGCTTACGCCACAGGTAACAGTATTTTCCTCGGGATGATTTTTTTATCCACAAACACATGCGTTATTCATATACTGTTATGGCACAATTTATCATTATTAAAGAGGAACAGAAATTTGTTTCAAGCTTCAATAATTTCAAATTAAATGACATATTGATTTGCAAAACAAATAGAACATTGTACTCATGAATAATTAAAATATTTTATATTTGTTCATATTTGTAATAATATATTTGACGTAACGGAGTCGGTACACACGAACATTTTCAATAAATCATAATTGTATAAAATAATATTCACCAAATTTACTTCTAATTACCTCTTTGCTACTGATAGTCAAATATTCAAATACATAAAAGCTATCGCAAACCTATTGATGACTTGCTTGGCTATTCATATTTCTTGTTATTAGGAAATGGAAAAAAGTGATTTAATTGCTATATAATGTTTTGTTTTCCAGTAATTGTGGATCATTTTTCTTTTAAGACTCTAATAATGTTATTGTTTCAAGAACATAAAATAGAATGTTTAAACGATTTATTGGCATCTACACATGCATCATAACAACAATATATATGACATAGATAGTAGTTACTCCCGAAAATGATTTTAGAAAGAAGCAGACATAAACAATGACCAACACTCGTGACATTATTTGTAACAAATTCATTCTCATGTAGCTTGAATATTAAAACAAATTCATGTATTTAATAATACTGCTTGTATATTCCGCTGGCCTGCTGAGATAATGGTATAGGAATGAACAAATTAAATATTTCATTTGATTGCACTTATTCAAAATGATTGACATCGGATTTTCTGAAGTTTTAGAAACTGGCAATAATTTATTAATGGTAAATGTTATTTTATGTTTGATTTTGGTAAATATGGGTAAAAAGTTAGTACAGTGAAGTGAGGTAAGTTAATTTTATTCAGAGTGACATTGTTATATGCAATATAAGAAACATACATGTAACAAATTACAACACCAGGCCACTTTGGGCGTATGAGTCACTTTAAACTATATACAATTCATAAATATGATATAATTAATTCAACAGCGTAGAAAACAAAAAATTATTGGAAAAGCAGTTGTCAATTATTGACATTTCATGTACGAATTATTGTTTATCAAATTTCAACGCTCATAATAATAATGGTGAGGCTTAGCAATATAACAACTCAGGTAAACTAGAAATGACAAAACATAGAGAAACACTTGTCAGCTTTATTTAAAAAAAAAAACAACAACAAAAAAACATAACATGGTGCGATATCTATGGAAATATACATAATTTTTAAATGTATATTTACATATATTTAAGTCGAGTTGCATAAAAAATCATTATTCAACTGCTTAAGGGTTTAATTGTTTTTGCTTTTTAAGAAAAAAATCAGCTGTTGATTCCAATGCGTTTTACGCATGGAAAATAACGCCATCACAGTCAGAAATGTACAATATTTTAAACTATACCTCTGTTCCCATAAGAATAAAATTTAAGCATCAAAGCATGTAAATTGTTGAGTGAAGAAAATGTCAGCACTCTGATTAACATTTTTGTGGTTACCACTCCTTGGAATATATATATATTTAATCAAGTAACATTTTATTGTTTGTGTGTATGTGTTTAAGTATTCAAAAATGCCCCTTTCTTAGTCTACTACATCGACTTAAACTCTAAACAATGAAGAAGTTAAAATTTAAAGTATATTAAGCTGAAATAATCATTTATATATTGTTGCATACCGCTGTATTCTTATATTTCATAGCCTTTCATTCTTCAAGCATTTCATGCGTAAACTAAGAATGTAGCAATGTTTATAAAAGATGAACTCAGACGGACACCAAGCGACCACAAAAGTTCCAATGATTGAGCTATCAGAGGGCGACTCCGTGTCAGATTTTCATTTTGATTTTTGGGTGGTAATAGCATTAATCATTAGCGCTTTTTATATAAAAAATCTCAAGTAACTAACTAGTCAATTCATGTTCACGATATTTATTTACAGTTTTTTGTTTAAGGAAAGTAAGCAATATCTCGTACTATTGAACAACGATCTATATATTTATATATCGAAAATAAATCACAAACGACTTTTTCACTATTCCTGAATAACGTATCAAGACTTTGCCGAAAAAACTTTATAATAACCTGCATGCGTGCGTTGCGAGGTGTCGACAACGTAAAACAATAAAATCCAAGTTAAAGCAATAATGATAAATTTACGTTAATGGAAATTTTTCACGACTGAATACGCTGGGCGTTTCTAAAAGACTAAGGCAGCAAATACTCTTTTAAAACAGTGAGGTTTTAAATCTATATTAATTATATGTTTAAAATTTCAAAAAAGTTTCTATCAAAATTACCAAAGATGCACTTGTATATTATAAAATGGCGAAATATTGACACAATTTGTACATCTTCGAATACATAAAAATGAATGAATCTAATGATAATATAACACATTTATACAATTATAAAGGCAATACATTTTTCTCTCTATCAATAACTTTGAAAGTAACAAAATGAAAAAAATAGCACATGGTTTATTTTAAACGAAAATTCATAACAATAAGGGCGGGATATCGACACATTACACAACTTTAACATCGATTTTCTAAATTCATTCGGTCTATTTACAACATTCAATTTATTCATTTATTTGTAAATAATTGTTGGACAAAAATTCAATAATATTGCTTCTTTGCGTCTTATAACATTGATACCTTTACAATCAACAGCTTTTATATAATACTACATTATACTAGCGGTTTGACACAAAAGTCTAATTGATTACGTAAATCGAAGGTGCATGTCTTCCAGTTAGATTCTTAGCTGAAACGCTTTTGATAGATAGGTGACTTGCTGTCCGATCATGACGACAACCTTTGGAATTTTTGGCCGATTCTAACATCATGCTAAAAGGCAATGACAAAGAAAGTCATTCTGCCTACATGTCTTTATAGAAATGACGCAACAGTCCTAAAAACTGTTTTTTAAAATGGATTCTTTAAAACAAAAACGATTTACAAAATAAGCAATACGGAAAGATTTCAGTGATATATAATGTTGTGGGCAATGACATGTTCATCAAGAAAGTAAATGAAACAAGTAATATTCACCATTTTTATGAGGCCTCAAACAGAATCGTATAGGTTTTGAAGTTCGAAAATGGATATTGTTGGCTTTCTTTTGTACCCAATATGCCACCGACTTTATCATTAATGTATAAACCTGTCGCAGTATCAAAGAATTGAAGAATGCTTGTACTGTTGTGGTTGTCTTCAAATATGATTTTCATCCTATATAAAATGTAGATATTACGAGCGTTTTATATTGTACACAATGTTTCAATTAATTAGTAAACATTCACATAATCAATTCTAAATTGTGTAAACATTTTTATACTTAAAGAAATTAAATATTGTGTATATATTGGATTTTGGAGAACAATTTAATCATTTTCAACATTGAACAATGATATTCACACAGTATCATGTGAACAAAAAAGAAAACAAGCCTTTTGAGTTTCAAATGCATTTGGATTGTAGGGCGGAGATATGATAGAAAATTTGTCAACAATGGGAAAATTTTCCGTCAGGTTTAAACAAAAAAATTGTAAAATTTGGATATTCTTGAAGATATTGCTGAATTGTTGTTTCATATCTTTTTAAGTATACGGATAATTATGTGATAAATAATAGTAATTGGTTTCGGAACATTGTATATCTGTTATATAAATATATTCAATGTCGGATTCATCTATCTTACATTTACCAAAAACAACAAAACATATTAATTTTATGGTTTGTTGTTGGCCAGAAACATGTTGTTTTGTTAATTTGGAAAGTCTGAGCGGCATTCAGGATAGAACCCAGGGTGTTAAACATTCTGTCTCATATTCCCGAAAGAGAGAAAACACAGCTCTAGTATGTCTGAATACAAAAACAGGCATATGGCTACAGACAATAAATTCTTTGACTTATATACAATCTGAAGCAGTAGTAGACCAAAAAGCACTTTTGTTGGTTTTAAAGCAGAAGTATTCATGCATAAAAGAGGCTGTAACACTAGCCCTCCATAGTTGGATCAATTTTCTAATAGTGAACGATGAATATGGGATAAACATTTTACAAGACCATCATATTTCTATCTGAACTTAAAGATATACATGTGCTATGCTAACACTTAAGTAAAATATTTTTATCACAGAAGTGTCTTAAAAATTATTGAATTATCACTGAATATATCTAATTTGAATAAAAGAATAAGTAAACAATGTACGGAATACTGCAATTCCAATTATAGGTAAAGTAAAGTTGGTCTTTTCTTAAAAAGACTGCCATTTTGTTGAATGACACTATATATTAATATTGTGACCATCTAAAGTGTAAAGAATTTAAGACATGACATACCTACTTTGTGCAAAGTCAAAATATGTGAATGTTTTATTAAGAAAGAGAGACTGTGTAGTAATTATCAATACTTTTTGATATCATATCTTTAAGAAAATCTACACAGAGTATGTCTAAGGAATGTTATAACAATTTTAAAATAGAATAAAATCATTTACCTTAAAGAGATAAGAATAAAAATTGAGTAATTAAAATCAAATTAAATCTTGGACATTAACAGAAATATGTTATGATTGTTGGTACTTACCTGTATTTGTTTGACTTTTTTATTGCGAACCTAAATTGATCATATATTTTAACCGTCTTGTAAACATAATGTTCCACTATCTCTTTAAATGTTTTCTGGAAACAAACATATTATCTTTAATTTTGTCGATAATCACTTTTTAATAGTTTATAAGTTTATAAAATGATTACCAATACAAATACGATACTAATTTACAACACACTCGTATTTGTTAATTGCAAATTACGATTTGAAAGCTGGCTGTGTTACGCATGCTTCATACCTCTAAATTACTATTATTATTTTCTCTTTTAGAACACATGCATTCCTTAAGTTTGTGGCAACACTTTTTTCTCTATTTAAAAATGCTTGATGTCGTTTAAGCTGGTAACAGGTAACCTGGCTAATAACCGACATATGAACATGTCCTTTCATCATTTACACTTTTGCCTGTTTTTGACATTCTTGAAGGTCTTAACATAACTGATAGACTCGTCTTACAAGTGGTTATTCATGTTTGATTAAAAAAGTGTTAAGAGTTTTGGAATGATCTCAATTAGTCATATGTGTACATGTAACTTATTTGGCCAAAATATTGATATGCGGTCTGATATTGACAAAATAAGTATGTAATGATACAAAGGCAATATTATTTTCATACGTAAATGAAACGGCGTTACATTTTTCTTGCAAAGTATTCTATAGCTATGTTTAATTTCTTTTCAAGAGATAAACAAGTTTCTTTTAGAAAATACTTATTATAATAAAACAACAGTGAAGTGAAAATCATTACCTGTTCATCAAAACAACAGTGTAGATTTTTCAATGTATTCAAATCCGTTTTCAAAGAAATCTGAATAAGAAGACGAGGGACGAGCTAGTTGTTCACAGACGTCACTTCCTTCAGCAATTCTTACGAATGACATGTCTAAAGATTTCATTAGGTGGAACGCGCATTCTATGAGTTTTGAAGACGACACTCCATTTGGTGTGTAATTATTGCTGATGTTTGTGTCATGACTTCTGTATCATATATAATCAAAGCTGCTACCAAAAAGATAGATAAGTGTGAATATAAACTCTTCATTACTGATTACCTTTATCAATTTACTTGTCCGATACTTAATATCAATTTTTCTCCAAACACAAACGCTATATATTTCGAGAAAACTAGTAAGTTACCCCTTTTATATTAAGTAAACCTGTTCAATATATAATTCATTGGCAGTGAAGAGTTACAAAAATAGAAAAAAGTAAATGACAAACAAGAAGTATCTTTAAAAAGATACTCGGCCGAAGTAAAACTGGTTAACTGGCACATGTTATTATAGCTAAGTTTTTTTACAAATAGAAATGTTAGAAATGTTTGCATAACAATGACATCATAATATTTTTTGTAGTAACCCAGTTGTGACCCTTTGGACATGACAAATGTCAATTTTGTAAAATGCCATAATGTCAGGCTACATACAAAAAATCTAAGCTCTCTGCTGTAAAGATTCCGAGGCGTTGAGGTGAAAAAAGAGCAAGTCAATGTTACTAATGCGGCCCATGGAATCGCCCAAGAGTACTACCAGTGTCTTGATCAGCGTCAAGGTATTTAGGAAACTAAATGAAAATTTGAATGAAAAATACTACACACTAAATACGTAAGTGAGTTTTATATCTTATGTTTTGATAAAATGGAGATTTTCAAGGTTTGTCCAATTTGCCACTATATAAATCAAGTAAAAATGGTAAGGGGATAACTTGTTCCCATGGTCACTAGAAGAAACTTACTAGGTGTAGGTCGGCTATAAATAACTGCATGCAAATATATCAAAGGTCTAGTCCTCACCCTGAACTAGAAGATGATTTTAAAGATTTTTGAAAATATGAGAGTGTGTACCCCTGAGTGCGGTCAAATTTTGATCCAATGTTCATTATTTAAACGACGAATACCTGCTACTATCCAAATATCCAAACATATTGAAATGTTACTTATACCGATTACCATAAGGAGGCTTTAACATTTATGGGTTCATTGCCATGAGAACCAGAATTCTGCGTGGAATGGAAATACTTCAGTCATGTTTGGTATGTATGGTTTGTTTGGTTATGTTTGGCTTTAGATGCAACATGAATGTTGCCCAGCACAGACACCCTGCCGTACGACCGACACAGGTCGATCACAGATAAGAAAAGAAACTCGTCTTGAGAATTCTCTGTTCAGGTGAGCTAAAAATGATACGTATGGTATTTTAAATAAGTAATGGAGAAATGACCTGAACTGAACTGGCGGAAGTTACTAGGTGACTACACAATTCACAAAACATTGACATTGACAGATAGTTGTTCAAATTTCAAAATATAATGTTATTATGCTATTATGTTACATATTTGCTGTTTCGGGGAGTCAATTGTCACTTAACATAATTGTATTTTGCATATTAAGTAAACGTGTCGGGTTGTCTGTATTAAAAAGAATTCGAGTATTTCATTGTGAATGAATACAATATTTGTCAGTGTAATTATTATTTATAATATCATTGTATTTGAAAATTTCCGATAAGGCTTGTGGCAAATGGACAAACTCATCACGAAAAACGCTTAAAAATATATAACTATAATATATGTTAAAAGTGTAATAATATTTTAACTGACTTATTATTATTCGAATGTTTATTCGTTAACTGACTCAACTGTTCGGGAATAAAATAATGTGCTGCTATTTTAAGTAGGATTTTAACCATTAATTTCAGTAATGATTTATTATATGCGCAATTCGCTGAAAAGGCACAGCTTTTCACAGAATCTTCACATATGAATTAAAACAAAACAAAAATACATGTTATATTAATCGTAAATAGGAACTGGCAGTACTTTTTTTAAAGTACTTTTTTTCTAGAGAATTCTGAATGTAATAACACACATTTTTTCTTCTCAATTTACTTCACGAGGAATATTCACATTATACGTGGGAAATCATAAAAAAGTTGATTAAATTATTGTAATAAAGTTAAATAGATGAAAAACAAATAGCTTAATACAACAGTTTAATGTGCTCTATTTGTCCTTTAAAAGGATAATTTTGGAGATTTGTGCTAGACAAATAATGTGCTCTATCACGACTGCGATGAATAATGATTACGGAAAGATACAGAGATCGGTTTTTTTTTTCACCAGATCCAACCTGTGTCAAATGAACCGTCGCCATGAGATATGGCTCAGATATGTTCATGCTAAATGCTGAATGAACATACCATTATATAACAAGTATCTTTTGGTGGACTTGTTCAACTTATTACATATAAAATTTTAATACTTCAAACATAACAATTTATTATTCCTGCATGACATAAAACAAATAAAACAGTCTCATCATATGTCATAAAATAAGTTTGTTTCTATAAGTTATAAGTAGATCAATCTTTAAATATGTATTTCATATTTCCGACGGTTAATATAATAAAAAGCCAAAATGACATTTTTTGACGGGCCACACTCGACAGAAAATGATAACAAACTGATGTAATATTATTTTTATTAAATATTCTACATTTTTGTACAACAAAACTACTATTCTTATCGTCTTTAATCATGAACATTGTTGTGAGTTAATTGAAAAATAATGATAGTACAAACAATTGAAATAATTGCTTTTGATTTGTTTTCAGAGTGTCGTTGTTGACAAAGTAAAACACATTTTGGCAAATGAAATAATAATAATATTTGATTTTTTACAAAATGTAGTGATAGATCTGTACGAAAATACTAAATAAATCTAGGTGTTAGTAATTCTAACAATGATGGACAAAGTTACAGACATATATTGCTCAGCGTGGGTGTAATATAGGCATGCATATTTTACGAGAAAAAGAAAGAAATAGATTTTTTTCTGTTGTAAAAAGGTCCCAATTTAAATATATTTGTATTTAAAACAAATAATGTGAACAAAGATCCTGTCGCGATTTAACAAAAGCGCGAAAGATTTAAAAAATTTTCCTGCTGTCCCAGATTTGTGATTGTTCCCGCAAAAATATTATTTTACCATTTAGTTATTTTTAAACCCCGCCATTTAAGTTCTTTTAAAACCCCACTTTCTTTTTAAAAAAACACTTTAAAAAAAAGGTTTTCGTCTTTAAAATTTTTTTGTACAAAGACATTATAAAAACTGAAATTAATATACGAAAATTAATTGTTAGTAAACAACATGTTTATAATTTTCCAGGCTAAAATCGATGTTAAAAAAATTTTTTGAAGCAGGGGAAATGAAATTAAAGGGGTCTTTTAACTTCTCTAAAATAGTTTACATTATGAGAACAACAAAAACTCCCAACCCCATTTATAAAACGTTTACCAATAAAAGATAAATATTTAAAAAATATTTTCTGATGTTAACTTGGAAGACATAAAATATGCCCAAACCCATGAGAGTTTCTGAATTCCATATAAACCTTTTTTGGTGTATTTTAATTTTCGTTTTTTTAAACAAATGAAAATCTTTTTCTCTTGCATTTCTCTCTGAAATCAGTAAAATTTTTAGTTGTTTTAAAAGTTTTTAAAATTTTTTTTTTCATGATAGTTAAAAATCATGGTTCCCATGATTCTTTGAGGGGGTTTAAATATCAAAATACTGCTGCTTATGAGGGGTTTTTTAAGGTGTGAGAAAAAATTTTTAAATTTCCAAAGTTTTAAGAATACCCAAAAAACAAACTGACGCGTATTTACTTAATTTTTTTGTTTTTTTAAATTTTCCCGGGGATGTCCATTTTTTTTTTTATTTTAAAATTTACAAGCGTATTTTTTAATATAAAAACCCTTAAAACGTAACAAATTTTTATTTTTAAATATTTCGCTGGACAAGATGCTTTTGTTTCATGATGTCTTTTTTTTCCCAGATTTGTTAGACCCCTTTTAATTTTTTTAACTGATTCCGTTTAAAGGACGGGTGTGTTTCCCACTTTCAAAGCGCGCGCCCCGAATTTAAATTTTTAATAGTGGGAAAATTTGGGTTCGAAAGTTTTTAAAAAATTGGTACTAATTGAAAATTTTTTTTGGTAAACTTAAATTTTCCCATGGCTGCACTTTTGTCATAGACTAGACGAAAAATTCGGAAATAAAAATGAAAGGGTTGTTTTAGAGTAGGTGTGCGGGAAACTACAGCAAAAAAATGTATTTTTTTTATAGACATTTTTGTCAAAAAAAAAAATATTTTAATTTTTTTAAATTTTAAAAATTTAACATATCGGATAAGTTATCTGGAATTGACTTTTAAAATGTTTTTAAGTTTTTAAAAGGCTTTTGGAACAAGCGTCTGAAATCAAATTAATTTTAAAAAAACGTTTAAATTTATTTTGGAATCTTTGTTTTAAATCCCTTATAGCTCAGAAAAAATTTTTGAAACAATCGTATTTATTTATGTGTATCGTAGCAATGCCCCCGGGTTTAATTAGAAAAATTTTACAAAAGGGGGAAAAGTCTTTTCCCTGCTTTTAATATAAAAATTTTTATATTCATTGGGGTTTTGTTTTTAACATACATGTATATAAAAAAAAAGAAATAAATGCTGCCCCGGCGGAACTAAACCTTTTCCTTTTTTCCCATTTTTTTAATAAAAAGGAAAACCCAGAATAAAACAAAAGCTTTGGGATAGGAATACAACCCAATGCCCCCAAAATTGAGGAAATATTTAAAAGGAATTTCAAACTTTTTATTTTCCCTGAAACATCTTAAAGAAAAGTAGAGTGTTGCGGAATTATCCTGGTCAAAAAATGCTGTTTGCCCGACGAATTTAATGTCGTAAGACTTAAAGTGCCCTTTAGCCGAGATTCTCTGAAAACTTTCCCACGAAAAACCAAAAGCCTACGAGAAAAGGGTTTCCCGGGTTTAAGGAAAATCCCAAGCCACCACTTTTCTTAGCAATGCGTATTCTAAAAATACATCAAAATTAAAATCTTAATACAAAATGTCGTACACAAATTTAAATTTTTTTAAAATTTTGTGAAAAAAAATGTTAGAGAAAAGTAAAAGAGTAAAAAAGATTTTTTTAATAAAAGAAAGTATAGATTCTAAAAATTTAATTTCTTGAATGGGAAAATAAGGGCACGAAAAAACTAATTTTTAAATAAATGATTTTGACTTTTCTTTTTTTATTTTTTAAAACCTGTTTCTTTTGGGAATTTAAACTTCTGGGGAAACTTGAATCGCCATACATAGCTTTTCCACAGCAAAATTTAAAGGTTTTTTCGCTCTTTTTTTTTTCAACATCAAACTTCACAAAAAAAACCCAAAAAAAGGCGCATCACAGGGTGATTGGGGTGCCACATCAACCTTATATTCCAAAGAATTTTTACAAAACCCTTGAAATCATACTTTTTTGATAAACAAATATCTCGCGAAAAAAGTGCGTTTTTACCTATGGCTTATTTTTCTGCTCAGATATTAACTTTAAAAAACAAATATTGCCATAACAGAAAAAAATATAGAACTGGGCTGCTTTAAATTTTCCCCAAGATGATATCCCAAACTTTCACAACTTTCCCCTCAATTTTGAAATAAATTTCCGGCTTTTTTTTTTTAATTTAAAATTTTGAATAAAAAAGGCGAAAATATTTTAAAAAAAATTATTTGATAAATTTTTATAAACAATCCCAAAAAAATAGACCCCAAAAAGGAAACCCCCGGGTTTTAAATTTCAAAAAGGTTTTTATACTATTGTAAAAAATTTAAGTAAAAGGGATGCTAAATAAAAAAAAGAAATTTTTTAAAAAACCGTCACTACAATATAAATAACAAACATTTTTTTCCATAGCTTCATACCCTTGAAATTTGCAGCCCTTCGGTCCTTTCCTTGGAATCATAAATACCCCAAAAATGCCCAATTTAAAATCCCCCGGGGGAAAGGGTAAGAGTCCGATACTCCCCTTAAAGGAAAATAGGAAGAAATTTAAACTTTCGTAAATATTCCTTTTAAAAAGAAATAATAACATAATGATCAACCAAAATCTTTTTTGACAAAGCTTTTCAAACAAAAATTTGTAAATTTTTTTATCAAAGTTTTCCCAAATTTTTGTGTACAATTTCTTGAATAATTTTAAAGAAATTTATAAACCCTTTTAGCTTTTCCCATAATATATATGTATATTTTTTAAAATTTACTTTTTATTTTTGTTTTAAAAGAAAAAATCCCAAAAAAATTTTTTAATAATTGTGTGCATGCCAAAAATAAAAATATGGTACCCCAAATTTTATACTGTTAGGGAAAATAAACTTTGCATTTAAATAGCTGACAATGTTTTTACTTGATTTTTTTACAAATTTTTTTATTATAAAAATTTTGTTTTTTTTAAAATTACATATGTTTTTTTTTAAAATACATTTTTTCCCAAATCGTTTAAACCAAGTGATGTTTTAAAAATTCATAAGTATAAAAACTTTATTTTTTTTTTTAGTTTATTGCACAATCCCCTCGATATCTAACGCAAATTCTTCCCGGAACCGTAAAAATTTAATGGGTTTTTTTTCCCAAAAGGAGCAACTTTAAAACCCTAGTTCACAAGCTTTTTTACCTATTATCTACGGGCTAGGGGTCTTATTTGTCTCAGGGTTTTTTTTTCGGGGGAAATAAAAATAGACCATCAAAAAATTTTGGGCATTTTGGAATTTTGATGCCCGGGCTATGGGGTATCTGAAAGAAAAACTGATAATTTTAAAAAAATATTTTGTGGTCAGTCGGATTAGTCCCAAACTTTATTTAAAAAAAAAACCCTTTCTTACTTTTCAAAAAAACGTTTTCCCTGAAATATGTCATGTGCCCCTGATTTTTTTCTTTTACTGATAAATTTCCCTGTTGGTTCAAAAAATTTGTATTGGAAAATGTTTTAAACACGAGCAATATTTTTTTTTTAAAATTTGTTTTAAATTTAAAATTTTTTGGGAGACCCAACACACACACATACGCACGCAGGCGGGCGGCATGCCCGCCCCAACCACACTTTACATATGGGGTTTTAAACCCAGAGTGGAAAACCCCTCTTTTGTTAAACATATTTTTTGGGTATGGGTTAGAATGATAATGTAATGATAAAAAATGTTTAGTTACTTACCATTTCAAAACTGTATCCATATCGGTAAAGGGTAGATTCCCTGATTAAGGAGTTTTATTTTTCAAAAAACTTTGGGCCCCCAATGGAAAAAAGAAAAAGAAGGTACCCCAAAAAAAATTTTTCCGAAATAGGGAAAAATTGAAAATGGGCCATTAACGTAATATTGCTCAGGAAATATCTATTTGCTACATAAAACCAAGTCTTGTCAAACGGACAGCCCCGATCAATTTTCTCAATTTTTTGGTAAATTATTTAAAAAAAAAAGGGGGAAATTTTTTATGTGATACCTTTTTTTACAATTTAAAATGAATGCCCAAATTTTTAAAGGGGAAAGTTTTTAATAGTTTTTGTAAAAAAACTTCATGGGAAAAACATAGTGACTTCGAATCCCACAACGGCGAGAAGGCTTTTTAAAAATAGGTTTACTTTTTTATTTGAAAAAATGGAAAACTAAAAAAACGAAGTATCAATCATTACAACAAAACAATAATTTTCTTTTTATCTATTTTCTGTATAGATTTATCATAATTATAAGCATTAAAGGGTTTTTTTTCCTACCCCCGAAATTCGGTTTTTTGAGGGAACCAATACATCGCAATCCTAGCCTGTTAAAAAACCCAAATTTTGATTTTTCTTTAGGGTGTGCAAAAAGGTTAAATTTCAAATATTCAATTCAATAAAATTTTCTTTAAGGGAAAAAACTGTAAAAAATTTTTTGAAATTTTCCCTAAAAAATCACACGTGAACAAAAATTTTAAAAAAAAAAGGGAAACCGTGCCCCTTTCAACTTTTAAATTTTGCTTCTCTTGTATTTTTAGCTATATTCAAACAAGGTTTTCCCGGGCAGGGCTGAACATTATTTCACCTTGTTGGGATTTGGGGGGCACAAAAGGGGGACCATGGCTGCAAAATGCTCAGAGTTTAAAATTTACATTCTCTGTAACCCAAGAAATATGAGGCGGGAATTTTTAATATAGTGGGGGAGAAAGTTAAAGTTCAGAAAATTTTTCTTAAGAGGAAAAATTGTGCAAGCGGCCGGATAGCACAGCCGTACAGCCCCGGGGAAAGGTATTTAGAGGGTCCCCGGGCAAAACGTCCGGGGCGGCTGTACCCTATTTTTTCTCCTGTGAATAAGGCCCCCTACTTTTTGCGAAATTTAAAGTGTATTATTGCATAAAACCCATTTAAAGAAGAATTTTTTTTTTTGTTTTTTTTTTTTACATTTTGTATATATCAAAAACGATTAGGTATTAACGAAAGCGCCAAAGTATATTTATCAGTAAACTTAAAAAAAAAAATATGGAGAAAAAGAAGAAAATACTTTTGGGAACTTCGGAAAAGTTACCATGTAAAAATCTTTGGGGGAAAAGTTTTCGTAACGTTTTTGGGGTGAAGCTTCTATCACCCCTTTAAAAAACAGGAGCATGTCTTGCCTGTATTTAAAATCAAATTTTAAAAAATTTTTATAATTTTTAAAAAAATTCCCCATTTTAAAAATTTTTATTTTAAAAGGGGGGGGTTTAAAATTGTGCTTTGAGTAAACTAAATTACTAGCGAAATTAAAGTTTTTTTATTATTCATACAAACCCCTTTTTTAAAATTTTTAATTAAAATTATTTATTTTCAATTTAAAAAAAAGAATAAAAAAAATAAAAAGTTTAAATTTTAACCCATTTCTTATTTACCTTTTGTGAAAAAATGGCTGTTTTCAGAAAAATTTTCCCCCTTTTCAAGTTCAAAAAACTTAAACTATAAAAAAAGCTTAACACTAATCAAAAATTGGGACAAAAGTTGACTTTGGGCCTAACCCTTGCAACAAAAATGCTTTAGGCTTTTTATTTTTTGTTACCATGGCAACGAGGGGACATTTTCAAAATTGCCAAAAAACACTATTTTGCGTTTTATTTTTTTCCCCTAAAATTAATTTCAAAGTGCTGCAACTTCTCAAAGGATTGAGATAGGTCAAATGCTTTTCAGCGTTTGGGTTTAAAGTTACCCTTCCCCATCAATCTGGGGGCATTTATAGCCTCTCACAAGTCCAAAATTTTTTTGGGGATGAGGGGGGCTCCCCCCCCCTTTTAAACCCCCCCAAAAAAAGGGGGCACATTCCCCCCTTTTTGAAAACCCCCCCGAGTTAAACTTTTGTTTTGGGGGGGGGCCGAAAAAGAACGGGCATTTTTTAACCAAAATTTCTCAAACCCAAAAACCCAAAGGTTTTGGGGGGCCCAAATAAGGCATTTTTTTTACCATTTGGACAACAGAAAGGGGGGGGGAAAAAGGCTTAAAAAAGGGGTGTATATAAAGTAAAGGGTTAAAAGAAAATTTTTTGTGTTCCCTTTTTGTATATTTTTCATGTGTTTTTTGTTTTCGGGCGTGTTTGGTAAACATAGCTGCCATAAAAAATTTTTGGTTGTTTAAATTAAAAATTGATAAAAAACACATTTAAAGTGAAAATCAATCTAACTTGCCTATGTATGTTCCCAAACCTTTATCAAAAAAAATGCCTTAAATTTTTTCAACACTACTGTGTTTGCTGATATCTCAAGTTTTTTATTTAAGTATCTCTTGTATAACCTTGTAACGTGCCCGGAAACCCTTGGGCTTTTTAAATAAAATTTTGGGTTTTACCCGGGGAAAAAAAATCCCTGTAAAAAATGTGTTTTTGGGCCCCCACGGGAAAAACGACAACTGGGGCAAACTAGGATTTTTGTATTGTAAATGCACTTATTTTGGCCCTTGCCCAACCAAACAGTTTTTCCCCCAATCAAATTTTCTGAAATTTGGGGCCCAAAAAAGAAAATGAAAAATTTAAAAAAATGTTTTTTTGGGCCCAAAGTTGGGGCCCAAATTTCGGGAATTAAAACTACTGTTGGCTTTTTTAATTTATTTCATTTTTTATCCCCAAAATTTATCTTTAAAAAAAAAAATTTAAAATTTAGATGACAGAAAACTGCATTTTAATTTTAGGGGATGTTTAAAAGGCTAATTTTAAGGGGAAAAAAAATATTTTAAAAAAATGCTTTTTTTTCTTTTATTTTTTAAATTTTTTTGAACACAATTTTTTTTCATTTAGCATTTAAAGAACGGACAATGAATTTAAAATAAAATACTTCTCCCGCCTATACCCTTAAAAATCCACACTTTTATGGTAAAACCTATGCTAATACAAGGTTTTTATGTTAGCTGTCTACTAAAGTGCCAAATTTTAAAAGTTTACAATAAGATCTCGGGAAAATTTTTTAGGTGGGAAATACAAATTTAACCCCTTTTTATGTAAAACTTTTCAAAGAAATAGGGTAACGGGGCTCATTCAAATCTTTTCCCCCATTGGAAAGCCTGACTGCCTAAACGCATTATCTACAGAACTGAAAACCCTGAGGCCTTTAAAAAAGTGGTTGTCCAAAGAGGGGCCAAAGATAAAGAGTTGTAATCAGCGGGGCAAAAGGTACCAAAAGGGTTTGGGTTTAACGTTGCCCCAATTAGCAAATTTGGGATTTTGGGCCCAAAGTTGGCCAAATTTTTTTGGGCCCAAAAAGAAAAGTTTATTGGGAAACCCTTCTGCCCACCAAAGGGGAATAGTTTTAAATTCTGAAAAGTAGCCTGCTTTTTTACTTTTTTTAAAACAATATAAAAGTACTAGTTTTTCTTCTTACCTGTAATTTATTGGAAGCCCTTAAAAATATTTCTTTTTACCACAGAGTACCCTGCTATAGTAGCAAATAACATTGGGGGCTTTAAAAAAAAACCCGTGAAAAATTTGGGTTAAAGAGTAAATAACCTTTTTTTCTATTTTTTACCGGGGAAATTTTAAAATTTTGTTTTTAAAAAGAGGGAAATTTTTTAATGAAAATTTTATTAGTTTTAATAAAAAAATAATTTTGGGCCCCCTTTCCCAACGGAAATTTTTTTTGTGGATTCAACTTTGTTTACCCTTTATGCTTGAAAAAAAGAGAAAATGGGAAAATTTTAAAAACCAAAAACCCCTTAAATTTAGGGTTTTTTATATTTATATGCCCAAAATTTTAGGCATAAAGATAAAAAATCAAAATAAAAATTAAAAACTCAGTTGTTTTTCCCTTTTTATAAGATCTTTTAAAAACCCTTTTAAATTTTGTTGAAAAACAAAGTTGCCCAATTTTGGCAACATCACACTTATTTTGTTAATGGACAATATTTTTTTAGTTTTTAAAAACTCAAAAAAGACAAAAGCCCATTTTTTGAAGAAGTCGGGGGAAAACATTTAAAACCGCCGGGCTTTTCTAGATAGGGAACAATTGATTGTTTGAAAAAGGGGACCCAAACGGGTATTACAATACGAAAGATTATATCCAACCAAAAACATTCCCAAAACATGTTTTTTTTTTTAAATTAATTTCAAAATGAGGAAAGAATATTTAAAAAAGGGCCTGGCAATCATTTAAAATTTCAAAACAAAAGATTTGTTTCAAAAAGGAAAACTTCTTTCTGGTTACTTTTAAAAATGATGGGCGATCATTAGGTGAAAAAAAATCAATTTTTAAAATGGCCGAGTGTAACTTATTCTTTCATAATAATTTAAAATTTTATAAAAATTTCAAAATGCCCCTAGCACGGGGAAAAAATTTGTAGGTTTAGGGGTTTCGTAATTTTGTAAAATTTGAGGGGTATGAAAAAAATTTCTTTTCCCCGGAATTTTAAAAATTTTTTTGAACAGGAAAAAAAATACTTTGGTATGAGTAATTAGTCAAATGAAATTCTTTGTAAAATTGCTCAAACAAAAAAGACTTGTAGTGTAAATTTCGTTAATTCCGAAAGTCCCCTTGAACACCGCTATTTAAAGTAACACGCGATACAAAACTACTTACGCTATATAGGAGCAAACCGGACATAAATATTGTTATCATGACACCAATTGGAAACCTAAATCCTGGTACAGGTCGTAGTATTTTGCGATGTATCCTTTGTGTCCATGTAATACTTTAAATAGGAAAAAAGACTCAAAAATATCTTGATAGAATGGCCGATACATTTATGTTTATTATAATATGGTATTATCTTTAAACAATTACTCAGAAATAACAAAAGGTGTATGGAATATCTTTTTTTTTGTTGTGTAAGAAAAAAACGACATAATACGAGACATGGTCATACTGAAAACTTTCATAATGTTGAAATTTGCATCTTTGCATTTGCATTAATTCAGACGCATAAAGTATCCAGCAATTCTTTTGTAAAGGTTATCTTCTTACCTTTCACTCATGTTGTTCAATAAATGTTGGTTCATAAGATGTTTTACGTATGTTAGGTGAAATGATCTACATAGTTTCACTTGTTCCTAAAAGAGTATACAAAAGAAAATAATTAATCAAAAACTTTTTTAAGTCTGGCAAAGAAATAAAGCACATGAACTCGTATATATTGCAAACTGAATATCATTAATACCAAAACTTGAAGCAGTGTAAATGTTTGATTGCCTATATGTCACTTAAATCTACCTGTTGAACCGTTATATTTCTATCAATAAATGATTGGTACCAGTAATTAAACTTAAATTATTCATTTTTAACATACTGCAAATAAATGAATTTGCTTTACACATATGAAATTGAAGGAAAGGAATTTTGCTAAAGATCATGACCAGCCACAAATTTGTTTAATTAATAACTAGGATTCCACATAAATATTCCAAAAGTCATGTGACTGCTTATAGTCATTTACTCAGAAATTGGTGCATAGGACTGTAATACTTTTTACTTGTCATTAATAGGGGTAAACGACATAATAATATTATAAAATGTTTAAGTGAGGAATAAGGACGAAATATTAAACGTACATAAGAGATTAACCTAGTAAGATCTTAAAGAAGATATGTCTAAAGACAAATGACACATTTGTATCACTTAACAATGAAATGGCTTTTGTACGACAAAAGCTGTCATTACATTGAAATTCAAAGTTTGAATAATCAAATGTTCTGAAAAACAAGCTTATTTTTTTCCTACTTTTAAGTATTTATGCCAAATATATCAACAGAATCGGGATTGATCTTGGCTTTTGCATTTTAGGCAAATTAAAAGTAATTGGTAGTTGATTAGAATCAGAATGTACGCGAGTAACAAAAGAAAATCTCTCATTACTGATTTACTGCGATATGTGTGTTTTTTGTTGGATGTAAGGGGTACCTTTTTACTATTTTACCGTGAAACGACCGCGTTTTTATAAGAATAGCTCATTGTAAATGTGACTAACAAACAATAACAGAAAAGTCATTTTTAATAATCCAGAAAATAATAACAAAAATAGAAAAAAATCTGTTAAAGCTATAAAACGAATTCTTGTAAGCCGAAAGAAATAAAACGATTAGTTTTGGTCAAAGCATTTATACTACTTTGCTCTGAAATAAGTTCATATCATATTTATAACTGTCAGTTTACTTTTGGTTTAACTTTCTTATATAAACACAAAATGAATGGATTTGAATATTTCATTCTTGGTAAAACTCTTTTTTCATTCTTGGTAAAACTCTTTTTTATACATGCATATTGTAAAGCAAGTATAACAAGTTATACACAGTCCCTGAAGAAAGTACCCATTTAATAATCATAAGTAAAATATAGACCAAAGCAAACGGTCATTGACACAGGGATGCATAACTATTACTGAATGAACACATTGTAGTTACTTTAATATGGTCACACAGACTTGAAAAAAGTCGGCGGCGTCATGATAACCAGCATCAATGTTTGTACAGTATGAAGCTATTGGTACGTGAACTTTTACATGATATATA
Organism: Ruditapes philippinarum; assembly: GCF_026571515.1. Lineage (NCBI taxonomy): Eukaryota > Metazoa > Mollusca > Bivalvia > Venerida > Veneridae > Ruditapes > Ruditapes philippinarum. Next base: position 81,939 of record NW_026863363.1, on the reverse strand, counting down.
TTTAATTTGTTAAATTAAAACACAACAATTTGCAAGTACATAAAGGGGTTATAGTATGATGATTGGGGAAGATTGATTGACAGTAAGATTAATATTCGGAATCGTAAATCATGGATGTTTTATTGGAAAAAAAGAGTAAAGAGGTACGAGCCATTGATTTTGTGTAACAGATGGACAAAGTCACAACATAACTATGTAACTATAACGAGGCTTAATCTGTTAAACAGTTATATCATTTGAGGACACTTTCCTTTCACTGGTATGAAAATTAATTTCCCATACTTCTAAATTTATGATTCGCATATAATCTTTTTTAACAATAAAGAACACATCACATGCTTTGACTTCTTTGCAATTACATTTGCTGGATAATTATAAGTTAAAGAAATGTAATACCTCTGGACTAATCTTGTAGATTCCTTTTCTAATACATTTGAATAGTTTCAAACAAAACTTCAAAACTACTAAGGCGTTACAAATTGTCACAGGTAATTCTGTCATAAGGAGAAGGACCAACCAATTAACGTTAACCTAAAAGTAGAAATAAGAGCAATCAAAATGGTTCACATTAAAATTTAAGATAGAATTAAAAATGAACACAATGAAATTCATTTTTTAAATATTACATAGTAAAACATTATCTGAATAGTGGTTGATATTTACATAGGAGTTTACCTCCTTGGTCATAGTCTGATTCGCATAGAAGACGGAATGTAGAAGTCAGTCATCTAGATAAATATACATGCATCAATGTTATCATATAATGAACTAAACTCATGTAACCATGTTTTTTTAATCTAAAAAAATATGAGGATAGATCGTTCATTCGCGTTCGATTCTAGTGCAATAAATGATACTGAAATGTAGGATCAAACTTTATTTACAAGGCGGTCGCATCTAAAAAGAAGAAACACAGAATCCCTAAAGAACGCCCAAAATGACAAAATTGAAAATATTGCATGCTCGGTTTGATTCAGCTAGTTCATGGACGGTACTGGAAAATGCAAACTAGTTTCCAACCCCTTACACCGGCTGAAGCAGAATTAATCATTAAATACGAAAACTGTTAATTTTGAACTGAGAAGGATCCGGAATTGTTTTCATACGATGGTAATCATGGAACCTTCAATTTGACATGTTTTCCATGAAACATAAAGAAAGGTGTGTGCTCTTAACGAGCAAACAATGAAAGGAGCTAAAGAAAATATCTTTTTGAAAGGAGATCATAGGTTATGAAGCTTGCATATCACAGAGACAAGACGTCAAAAGAAAAAAAATTAAAAAGCTGACACCATATTATCCTTAGGGTGATAATACAGTATTTAAGTAGTAAGCTAGAACCACCTACATTGAAAAAAAGATCAAAAAGAAGAAACCAAAATTACCACAAACAAGTACACACAAAAATTAAGTCGTTTAAAACGATCATACAGAAGCGAAAATGTAGCATTTTTGATTATATGTACGGGCAAAATTTAAGGCATCCACACGATAAAAGTAACAATGATGTCCAATTCCAGGTGAAGTTGTTCTTACGACAGTATGAAGGATTTTTATAGACGTTATGGATATAGGACGTATGTGTGATTCTGGTGTAAGATGATCCATCTTTAAAAGGTTAAAAATCGACATTGTTGTATGCAGAGGGTGTGCCTTGAAAAAATAAAAGATTATGAAGAAGTCTGCTGGAGTGGGGGTTCGGGATAGTGGTTTCTTAGAATATGTGGTGAGAAGAGGTTATAAAAGTTTTGGACTTAATATTTTCAAACTAGTCATACACATAATGCCTTTTTATTAGAATATCTTAATCCCCGCGAGTCAATAAAATTGTTTGTTTTAGATTGTACTCAAAATTAGATATTAATGCTTTTCATTTCATTTTAGGACATAAAGAAGAAAATATTATGATTCTTACTGTAGCTAAAGTTAAAAGTGTTCACAGAAATAAAATCGGAAGTTTCAGTATGCTTAAGATTACAAATATACATCTGTTTTCTTTATTTTGGCGACTGGCTTGTCCAAATAAAACAGGTTATCGAAATATTGTGTTTCTCCCTTCTTATGTATACCTAGAATAAAGATGGACTTTCGAGAAATCGATACATTTTATGTAAGAGTTTTCTTCATTTACTTGGTCTGATAGCATTCCTGAAAAAACATACCAAAAGACCAGAATCTCTAGAAAAGCAAAGGACGGCATGTGCACATTGTAATGTTGCAGAAGAGGTTTGATTAATTAGTTTATGGACGTAAGTGCTAAATACAAGGTACTGTCCATGCCTCTAGCACGAATTTCGAATTATTCGCAGATGTGTTATAATGGAACATTCATTTTCTAAGTGCCCTTCCATGAAAAGCGGCGCGATCTCATTGTTTTAAACCAGGTAATTTGACAAACTAGTTTAGGACGTTTTTTCTGCATTTGACCTTTAAAGTAAGACCTTGACCTTTGACTAAGCCACACGGTTCTTGCGCACAACACGCCAACTTAGATTGTTGAAACTTTGTGCCAGGTTATTTTAAACTCCACCAGTTAGTGATAGGGTTATGGTGCAAAGGAGGTGTTTGAGACCATTTTACGCATTTTACCCTTACGCATGACATTGACTTTGACCTAACCACATGGTTCTTGCGCGCGATATGCCATCTTATGATGTTTAAAAAATTTGTTCCAGGTCATTTGAAATTTAATGAGCTAGTGACTGAGTAAAGGTGCGGACAAGCTCTTTAAGACCATTAATTTGCATTTGAACTTTGATCATTATTTTGCATTTTATCTTAAAACATGACTGTTGATCTAGCCACATGTTTTTTTTTTGTTTTACGCGTGACATGCCGTAGCATGTTGTTAAACATCTGTGCTAGGTTATTTGAAACTAATTCCATCAGCTAGTGATAATGCGGACAAACTATTTGAGACATTTTTTGCATTTGACCTAGCCACACGGTTCTTTTGCATGATACGCCTTCTCATTATTGTAAAAACTTCTTTAACGTTATTTTAAATTCTGCCTACTAGTGACAGAGTTACAACCTGGACAAGCATTAACCGGACAGTATTGAGACATTGATCATTGACCTAGCCTAAGGGCTCTTACGCGCGACTAATTAACATTTGTACCAGGTTAATTTGAAAATTCACCTGCTAGTGATAGAAATATGTTGCGAACAAGCTGTTTCAGGCCATTTGTTTTGCATTTGACCTTAAAGTATGACCTTATCTTTGATCTAGCCACACGGTTCCTGCGCGCGATGCGCCATCTTATAAATTTGAACATTTGTGCAGAGTTATTTCAAAACCCCACCAACTATTTATTTAGTTATGGTGCTGACAAGCTGTTTAAGTCAATATTTTTTTGCATTTGACCTGAAAATATAACCTTGACATTTGAGCTAGTCACACGTTTATTTCGCATGACACGCCGCCTCATTATTGTTAACATTTGTGCTAAGTTAATTTAAATTCTGCCTACTAATGATGGAGTTACGTCCCGGACAATCATAACCGCCGCACGTTCTAACATTTTGGTTTTATGTGACTACTGCGAATTCACTTATATTCGTGCGTTATGAAATTTCGTGGTTTTATCAAAACGGGCATTTTTCGTGGGTTCTTAAATTCGTTGATTTTCGTTTTCTTGTTAAAAAAAATTCAGTAACCTAATGTAAAGTAATCTTAATCGCCGAACATTTTACTTACAACATGTACATATCGTTACTTGTCACACAGCGGTTGTCAATAAATTTAATCCTTGCCTCTGGGCATAACTCTAATATAGCATAATTGACTGCAATTAATCACATTTTATGTGACATGATATGCACCTCCATTGGTCACACTGCCCCTGTAATTCGCCGATGTAAACACCGCATAATTTATACGACACCTGGCACGTTTTAACCAGCGAGTTTAAAAGTTTACACCCTGAATTGGTCTTAACATATTTGACAGTAACTACACGCAACGTCACAGCGACTGTGTTTTACATGCATATAAATTATTCTCGGTAAATAACACGAGTATATGTGGATCTTGTAAAAGTCGGTGGCGTCCTTGATGTTTACGGAATAGCATTCGCACAAATACAGATTAAAATTCATATAAACTGTATCATTTAAAAACGACAAAAGAAAGTACAATAAATCTGTTTTAGCGATCGTATTTTTTATAGTTTTGTGTACTTACGACATTAATATCAAATACTTTTTTTAAATTAATAAGAGAAAACTGACAATTTTTATTAGCGCTAATTATTTCACTGCCTGGGTGAAAAAATAAAAGATTATGAAGAAGTCTGATGGAGTGGGGGTTCGGGATAGTGGTTTCTTAGAATATGTGGTGAGAAGAGGTTATAAAAGTTTTAGACTTAATATTTTCAAACTAGTCATACACATAATGCCTTTTTATTAGAATATCTTAATCCCCGCGAGTCAATAAAATTGTTTGTTTTAGATTGTACTCAAAATTAGATATTAATGCTTTTCATTTCATTTTAGGCCATAAAGAAGAAAATATTATGATTCTTACTGTAGCTAAAGGTAAAAGTGTTCACAGAAATAAAATCGGAAGTTTCAGTATGCTGTTTTCTTTATTTTGGCGACTGGCTTGTTCAAATAAAACAGGTTATCGAAAAATTGTGTTTTTCCCTTCTTATATATACCTAGAATAAAGATGGACTTTCGAGAAATCGATACATTTTATGTAAGAGTTTTCTTCATTTATTTGGTCTGATAGCATTCCTGAAAAAACACACCAAAAGACCAGAATCTCTAGAAAAGCAAAGGACGGCATGTGCAGCTTGTAATGTTGCAGAAGCGGTTTCATTAATTAGTTTATGGACGTAAGTGCTAAATACAAGGTACTGTCCATGCCTCTAGCACGAATTTCGAATTATTCGCAGATGTGTTTATAATGGAACATTCATTTTCTAAGTGCCCTTCCATGAAAAGCGGCGCGATCTCATTGTTTTAAACCAGGTAATTTGACAAACTAGTTTAGGACGTTTTTTCTGCATTTGACCTTTAAAGTAAGACCTTGACCTTTGACTAAGCCACACGGTTCTTGCGCACGACACGCCAACTTAGATTGTTGAAACTTTGTGCCAGGTTATTTTAAACTCCACCAGTTAGTGATAGGGTTATGGTGCAAAGGAGGTGTTTGAGACCATTTTACGCATTTTACCCTTACGCATGACATTGACTTTGACCTAACCACATGGTTCTTGCGCGCGATATGCCATCTTATGATGTTAAAAAATTTGTTCCAGGTCATTTGAAATTTAATGAGCTAGTGACTGAGTAAAGGTGCGGACAAGCTCTTTAAGACCATTAATTTGCATTTGAACTTTGATCATTATTTTGCATTTTATCTTAAAACATGACTGTTGATCTAGCCACATGTTTTTTTTTGTTTTACGCGTGACATGCCGTAGCATGTTGTTAAACATCTGTGCTAGGTTATTTGAAACTAATTCCATCAGCTAGTGATAATGCGGACAAACTATTTGAGACATTTTTTGCATTTGACCTAGCCACACGGTTCTTTTGCATGATACGCCTTCTCATTATTGTAAAAACTTCTTTAACGTTATTTTAAATTCTGCCTACTAGTGACAGAGTTACAACCTGGACAAGCATTAACCGGACAGTATTGAGACATTGATCATTGACCTAGCCTAAGGGCTCTTACGCGCGACTAATTAACATTTGTACCAGGTTAATTTGAAATTTCACCTGCTAGTGATAGAAATATGTTGCGAACAAGCTGTTTCAGGCCATTTGTTTTGCATTTGACCTTAAAGTATGACCTTATTCTTTGATCTAGCCACACGGTTCCTGCGCGCGATGCGCCATCTTATAAATTTGAACATTTGTGCAGAGTTATTTGAAAACCCACCAACTATTTATTTAGTTATGGTGCTGACAAGCTGTTTAAGTCAATATTTTTTTGCATTTGACCTGAAAATATAACCTTGACATTTGAGCTAGTCACACGTTTATTTCGCATGACACGCCGCCTCATTATTGTTAACATTTGTGCTAAGTTAATTTAAATTCTGCCTACTAATGATGGAGTTACGTCCCGGACAATCATAACCGCCGCACGTTCTAACATTTTGGTTTTATGTGACTACTGCGAATTCACTTATATTCAGCGTTATGAAATTTCGTGGTTTTATCAAAACGGGCATTTTCGTGGGTTCTTAAATTCGTTGATTTTCGTTTTCTTGTTAAAAAAATTCAGTAACCTAATGTAAAGTAATCTTAATCGCCGAACATTTTTACTTACAACATGTACATATCTTTACTTGTCACACAGCGGTTGTCAATAAATTTAATCCTTGCCTCTGGGCATAACTCTAATATAGCATAATTGACTGCAATTATCACATTTATGTGACATGATATGCACCTCCATTGGTCACACTGCCCCTGTAATTCGCCGATGTAAACACCGCATAATTTATACGACACCTGGCACGTTTTAACCAGCGAGTTTAAAAGTTTACACCCTGAATTGGTCTTAACATATTTGACAGTAACTACACGCAACGTCACAGCGACTGTGTTTTACATGCATATAAATTATTCTCGGTAAATAACACGAGTATATGTGGATCTTGTAAAAGTCGGTGGCGTCCTTGATGTTTACGGAATAGCATTCGCACAAATACAGATTAAAATTCATATAAACTGTATCATTTAAAAACGACAAAAGAAAGTACAATAAATCTGTTTTAGCGATCGTATTTTTTATAGTTTTGTGTACTTACGACATTAATATCAAAGACTTTTTTTAAATTAATAAGAGCAAACTGACAATTTTTATTAGCGCTAATTATTTCACTGCCTGGGTTCCCATATTTACTCGATTATGTCAAGTATTCTTGTTAACACAATCAAGTCCTAGTAGACTACAACGATCAAGTATGTATATGCGACATTTGTGATAGTAAATTGAGGACATAAAGTCGAGTTTTCTTTCAAGTTTCTTAAATATTGCAAACGGATTTATTATGTCACTAACCTGGTTATCTGCCTGTACTTACATACATTTCATGAAATACCGGCCGGAAAAGAGCCGACGCATGTTTGTAATATATAGAACAGAGACTGGGTAAGACGTATTTGTTGGGATAAAAGTTCGTCGGATCTTAAATTCGTGAATTGACCTACCCACGAAAACCACGAAAATACGTGTCCCACGAATAATAATGATTTTACTGTATTTAATTGTTCTTAAAAGCCAAATATAACCAAAAAAGTGACATAAAACTTTATGGAATGTATAGGATCAAAGAAAATTTACTGTTTCTTATTGTTCCAATACCCACATAAACCAAGTGTTGCTCGGACAGACGGACGGACGCACGTAAGAAAATACACCGAACAGCCATTGTGACAATTATGTCGAGCTCTCCGTTAAGGGCTCGACAAAAAAGCTTAAGTCTTAAACAAGAAACAATGGGTAGAACTATACAAAATGTACTTTGAAAGAGGATCAGAGGTCATGAAACCTGCACATAACATATACAACGACTTCCCAAAGCAGCAACATATCCGAAGGATTATTAAATAACATTAAAGAGAAAATAGAAGTAAATAGTCTTTCAGAAACTGTTATCTTCAGACAAATAAATAATTGTTCAACTTGAACAATTTAACAATGTTGTTTACATAAACAACTGTGGACTTATGATTCGTGAACTGTTATTAAGAATTTACAATATATACCAAACAATAAACAATATAAAAAGGACTTCCGCGGTTATTTTACATATATGTGTAGCATAACCGAAACTTTGATGTTCTATTTGAATTGTACAATTTGAAGAGATTCCTCATCTTTTCATCTTATTTTCTGATAATAGCCAGTTCCATTTTAAACTAATCAGACAATATTGCTGTTTATGATGATGATCTATGATAAAAAAATATAGATTGCCTCAAAGAAAATGAACAGTACGGTTTTTAGAATGCATAAACCACTGTCTCACATAGATAAAATTAGGATCGTACTTTTTTACTTTTATTCAGAATAGAACAATATTAATTTGAAATCATTCGTTTTAATTACGTCCTTACTTGGTTTAAACCAAAGCAAATTCCTTCTGTGACAACTTGTACCATCTCAAAAGCAAACCTAAAACAAAACAAAACAACAAAAAGAAAAACAAAGAAAAATTAACAACAACAATAAATAAAATAAAATATTCTTCATATTAACAAGCCGCTAAATTTAAGCAGGCCGACAAAAAATACTCAGACTTTAACTATACTCTTTTTGTCGCTGACTATGGAATAGATAAGGAAAGAACATATTTATGTATGTAAGGTATTATATTACTAAATAAAATGTCACTAACAGTAGTGTTACATATATAAACTGTTTATCATTTATCAAATTTAAAAAAAAATATGTTTGTAAATTCCGCAAAATGCTTGAATTCCTCAATTTGGTTTTTTTATGTTATAAATGGCCTCAAGTCGATTGGTCGATTGTAAGCTAACGTGTAATATATTGCTTAAAAGCCTTTTACTCTGTCTCAATCCAGTGACAGCACTTTGAAATCAGTTTTGATGGGAAAAAAAGATTCCGAGACGTTCCCCGTTGCCATGGTTACATACAATTTAAGGTTGTGCATGCTGTTACAGAGATTTTGGTCCAGTCAACATTTGTGCCAAGTTCCATCAGTATTGAAGCTTTTTTCATTGTTTCGTAGCAGTTTGAACTTTTAACAGCAGGGTTTTCAATGAAAACGGTCATTTTTCACAATATGCTCATGCAGTAAAGGGTATTTATGACTAAGTTATCATTATTGTAATAAGACTATTATTGTAAATATTTACGGGTGTTCATCCTGAAAAACTTACCATCCTAGAGAATAAAGAAGTCCCGCTATAGCACCAACCAATTTATGACGTGTCGTCATGCAGGCAAATAAGGGGTAACATACAACACTAGTCTCCAAACATAAAATGTATACCATAAAAACTGAAAAAATTTCATACGTACTGATAAACACCATGCTCTAACAAATACTTTAACATCATGATATAATATGTATCAAATCAATCAAAATGGAACCTTCAGGAGTAACTCATGGTACAAAAGAAAATGTTGCAAGTTCGAATATATTGAGCCTAAAACGCTTTTAAAAAAATAAAAACAACCAATTTGACATTATTAATGTACATGAAATAATGAATACAATAATTTTTTGCCGGATACACCGTACGCCTGCCTTTTGTCAAATGATTAAAATAGAGAAAGTGAACAATTACAGGGGTCGTTGAACTGGTAGTAAAAATATTTTTACTTACTGACATTTTTATAAAAACAAAGGTGACTTCTATTAAAATTACAACCAAAATCAACTTACTTTTTCCCCAGATCGGCCAGTCTAGCTCTTTTGAGACCAATTTCAATGTAACAGCTAGTATGTTTCCGGTCACAGACCCAAATGCAAGCATAACACCCCAGCGGTTAGAAGGCTCGTCCAAAAATCCAAGCGGTCTAGAAATTAATAATATTAAGTAGGATATTGCTAAATGTGGGTGTGTATATATGCATGTGTTTATATTGTTTTCTTTGGTAACCATACCAAACTATTACATATTTTCTTTGAAATCTTTTGTCGAAAGCATAATTCAATCAAATACTGTGTGTTCATGTTCTAACAATAATGAGCTTTTTAATGTCTTATAAGGGGATCAAATCTAAAAAATTATTTAATGAAATAACCAATGATATAATGCATTACAAAATCACGAGATGAAAATAGTGCATAAAGAAACTAGAAATGTGTCCATAGGATACGGGTGCCCCCACCGCGCCACTGTTCTGTCAATCTTATGACTCTAGGTCAAATATTTTTTGAAAACTAAAAATCTTTTACTTAGTAAAGGGCAATAACTTTACAAATACTGAATAAATCCGCAAGCAAACCCCAAGGTGCATAAGTACACATGCTGACCAACATTCTTGTAAACTTTTAGGCCTACAAGTGAAATACGTTGGGCTGTGCATGAACAAGTTGAAAATTGCAAATTTATACTACTGTAAGTCAAGGGCAATAACTCTAACAAAACTGAAAACAATCCACATACAAAGTCCCAGGTGCATAGCTTCACAGTGATGTGAATCATTATTCCTATCTATAATTTAGTGATGTTGATCATTATTCATTATTCTGTAAAGTTGGTTGATTCTAACTCAAGCACTCAAGGAACAAATAATAACATAATGAAACGGTTTTTACAAAGTCAATGGAAATAACTCTACAAATACTGGATAAATCCACAAGCGAAACCCAGGTGCAAAACTAAATATACTGAGCAACCTTCCCGTAAGGTTTAATGACTCTATGTCAAATCCTTTTTGAGTTACATGCGACACAAGTTGAAAATTGCAAAACTTTTCTAAGTCAAGGGCAATAACTCTAAAAATACTAAATAAATCAAGACAAAAATACCCAGGTGCGCAACTAAGCATGCTGATCAATATTCCTGTAAAGTTTCATGACTCTAGGTCAAATACTTTTGAGTTACATGCAACACAAGTTGAAAATTGCAAAATTTTACTTAGTCAAGGGCAATAACTCTAAAAATACTAAAAATATCCAAACGAAAATACACAGGTGCACAATAACACATGCTGATCAACATTCCTGTAAAGTTTCATGACTCTAGGTCAAATACTTTTTGAGTCACGTGCGACACAAGTAGAAAATTGCAAATTTGTACTAAGTCAAGGGCAATAACTCTAAAAATACTAAAAATATCCAGACGAAAATACCCAGGTGCACAACTACACATGCTGATCAACATTCCTGTAAAGTTTCGTGATTCTAGGTCAAATACTTTTTGAGTTACGTGCGACACAAAAGAGAACGGACGGACGGAAGGACGGACGGACGGACGGACAAGGGTAAATCTAAATGCCCGACACTAAAGCGGGGGCACAAAAAGAAGACATTTTACCGTACAACAGCTGGGCGTCCTCCCAATATGTTTGGTTTTAGCGCCTTTCTCTTTTCCATAAAACACAATAACAGAATGATGGCGACCTTTACAATAACGTAAATCATGACGATAATTTTACCTCTAACATGAAATAAGTTTTTGATACAACGTAATAGCATACGTTAATCAATTCGAAGTTAAGAATGTAACTTATATGATAACAAAACAATTTTAATTGGTAAATGTTTTATAATCAAATGTAATTATTTATTTCTAAGAGACATTGATAAAATGCTCAACTTGATAAGTTTCCAATATGAAAATAATATGTATCTAGTGTAGTTACTTACAGCTGGAATCAAGAACCAGTGAATATAATCTTTAGATATATTCCATGCATCTTCGTTACAAAACTGTGGATCGACTGTTGTCAACAATGGATTGACCGTTGTTAATAATGGACTGACTGTTGTCAAGAATGGATGAACTGTTGCCGTCGTCATGTTACTTTCTTTGATGGCTGTGGCTGTGAAAATGAACGTATAGTAATGTTGATTATGTTACTACAGTGAAAGTGGTATTGTTGTTACAAGTGCTGATGATGATAATTATGCGTCCTCGAATTGTACCGCAGATGGAAATAATGATATTTTTACAATGTTACAACCGCCTCCGTGGTCGAGGGGCTAGAGTCGATGACTTCTTATCCAGTTAGTGATGTGGTTGATATTGACGGTGGTTATGGTAATTAAAGTACGGGTGGTGGTGATTTTAATCACAAAGTTTTGTCGGTAATAATGTCGTTGTTACAGGGTTGATAGTATGATAGTGGTTATCTTTATGATGATAGTAGAATGATGCTAATAATGTTTGGCCTGTTACTGTCGTGCTTGTGATAATGTTTTTAAGATGAGGTTACTTGTGTTGTTGTTGTTTATAATTATTGTTTTTGTTGGTGGTTAGTGGTGATGTTGGAAGTGATTATGAAGATGACGATGATGATGATTTTGCTTTTGCTTTTGATTGAATTATTACCATGAATTTTGATTGCATTTAAATTGGTGATGTTGATGTGGTGTGAATAAAATCTAGCCTTTGTCTCTTGTGTTTGTTTCAATGAAATTTAATATGCGTAAAGTAAAATAGAAATAATAACTGGTACGAGTCATTAAAAGACCATTGCACTGCAAGTGCAGTCCATGGAAACCTCATGCATAAAATATTACTTTAAGCAGATGTGTATTTATATGATAGTATTGATATTATTGAACGTCAAATAAAAAACGATATTGATTAAAAATAGTGTCATATTTTGAATGTCAAATATATACTTGCTCAACTTTTGCTAAACATCATATGTTTGAGTGTGAATATTTTGGTGACAACTTTATTAATGCCGTGTGGAAGGTTTTAAATGTTGATTTACTGTTTTATCAATTCTGCTGAAGGACGAATTGAACCATATTAATTAGTTTTACATTGATTTTGTGGTAGAGAAGAGGATGATACCCTCTTTGAAGATTTCAGAACATGCAGCATGTTTTCAAAATTTGTTAAATTGGATTTAAGACTTAATACCGTGTGTGTGACTCGTGACTATCAATGGAAGCTTGGCAGAAATTTTTTATACGCCCTTTTATGTTTCTGATCGTTCTAACGAGTATGGCTACACATTCTTGGACCAACATGACTCCAAGCTCCTGGATGGTTCTGGGTTGCAGCTGACGAGCTGAAATTCTAACCTACAGCTCATTCCACATGTGTTCTGTAATTTCTGTTGGATTTAAGTCAGATGAGCGACCTGGCCAGTCCATGTGTTCAATAGGCTCCATTTCTAGGTAGTCCTTAACCACCCTGGCCCTATGGGGCGAGCATTGTCGTCCATTAGAATAAACTGAGCGCCGACTGCTTCACCATACAACCTAACCTGGTTGTCTAAGATGATGTCTATGTATCGCTGACCTGTCAATGTGCCTCTTTTTAGCACAACCAGGCCAGTTGGTTCAAAGCTGATGCCTCCTCAGACCATAACTAACCCATCTCCGTGGCGGTCATGCTCAGCAATATTAGCAGCCTGAAACCTATCTGTGTAGTCTAGGCAGAACCTGGACTCATCAGTGAACAGAACGTGTCTCCAGTCAGGCATGGTTCATAGTGTATGCTCCATGGTCCATTCCAAACTGGCTTCGTGATGTCTCACGTCAAGAGGATACGTTTGCAAGGGATTTTCGTTGCAAATTACCTTCATGTAGCCTTCTACGTACCATCTGCGTGGAAACACTGACCCCCACAATTTTAGTAAGGCCATTTCGAAGAGAAGCTGCATCCAAAAACCTTGCACGGCGTGCTTGAACGACCAAAACCTGTCCTTAGCTGATGTTGTGACACTTTGCCGACCTCCAGCATGCCTATTGACGGGTGCACCATGTAGCCGGTATCTCTCCTAGGCTCTGGTGATGACGGTATGGTGTACACCAAGCGCCGCACCAAGCTGGCGGAAGGTGGGCCCTGCTGCACCATTCCTACAGCCTTCTTTAACTCTGCTCCTCTTATGCCGCCTTATGTAAGCACCCGCCATATTAAAGTTACAGATGTAAGAAATGTAAGCCACTGAATGAAAATAAGCCGGTAATGTCGCTGTAAAGAAAAGCCATGTGATTGGTCACCCCATAAAAACATGAAAATATAGGGGTGCATGCTTTTAATGGAACAGTCAACACGGATGCATGTCAAAACATTTCTGAATCAGAATATTAAAAAATTGGAAAGAAATCTGTTTTATACTTGTGATAATATAAATATCAACTAATGGAAGTTAAGTAGTATATTTTAAGCCATGGAAATAGAAACCGATAACTTACCGAAGTTCAAGTACTAATATTCCTTCAAATCTTATTTCTTTCAAAATAACAAATATACTTCAAGTTACTTTAAAAAGAAATAATATTAACAACAAGTCCTAAAACCCCATATCAAATGTTTAATAAAACTTCCTGTTAAAAACTTCCTGTTTAAAATTCCTAAAAATGTTAATATATAGCCTTCTTTTGAGATTTAAACGTTTTGATTGTGCTTGTTATAAATGAGTGACGGTCTCAACAATCGTCTGTTTGTATAAAACTGTTTTAAAAAGATTACACCGTCATTCTTGAGTTTCGTGCATATTTTTATCGCCTTAGTTGTAACCTGAGTTAGACAGCTAGTTGAGTTGAATTTCTTCCGTGAAATTCATCGTTAATAAAATCCCACCAACAAAAACCTTTAATGTATGATATAAAAAAACAATTATTTGTACCGCTTAAGGTAGTCATAATGTAATGCTGTCTCGCCAAAAAATTCTAACTTTGGCTAATATTGTAAAAGAATCGGTCATTTCTGTTCTGGAACGTAATTTTTCACAATATTCGGTATTCAATAATTTTTACCAGTTATAAACGAAAGTTAGTACAAAGCAATAAAGGATAAGCGATTGTAAATATTATAATGCCAAAGAATTTGAAAAAAAATAATGTTCCGTGAATAACCGATTTGTTACAATATTTGTCGATGTGTTAGAATTTATTTGGCAGGAAAACATTACTGTAATGTAACCTTAATGCTGCCATAAGTATTTTTCGTTTTCGTTCGTTTACATACCTTTGTAATGCCGTTTGATCAGCTGCAGAGAAACGGAACTTTCATTTCACTACGATGATGAGATCATCCATAATAAACTTGAACACATTACTGACTTTTTTATTACTGTATGATGTTCACTTGTACAGTTGGAAGTGTGGACAAAATCTAAAAGTAGTCTGCAATAGTCATTGGTAACGTTAACAGTGTCAGAATTCTAATATAAAACTTGTAAATTAAATGCTTTATCAAACCGACACGTATGCGATCTAAAATGCGGTGGTGTGACATTGACAAACGGGTGCAGGATTTCTTTTTCCTGTATGGGGTTTGGTTATTCCGAACGAGTACACCATGTTTAAGCAGATCGATAAATTATCCGCATGTTAAAATCTTTTCTCTAGTTTTTTTGCACAAAATTGTCCTATGTCGAAATTGAATCTTATGATTACTCAATTGTACGCTCACAGTTTCCAGTCTCGAGATAGACTTGGAATATTTTTCTTTATGTGTATGATTAAGATACATATTTGTTACACAGACATTATTGCATATCATCACTGTGTTGACGTTAAACTTTTAAATTTCATGTTTGATCGAGGCAAGTAAAAAGTAATTAAAAATTTCTGCTAAGAAATTATATTTTTGTACGTGAGAGAACTTTAATCATTATGTCACTGTTTTCTAAGTTTGTCTTCTGGAGTAGCAACCTCACGCTCGTTCTGCCATCTCTTATTTGCGGACACCCTTTAATCGTGTAAAGGGGCCTTTTACATAAAGATCGGCCGTAACATATGTCCTTGAATTGACTATGTCCTATCTGAACAGGGACATTTTCAGCCTAACGGCCAAACGGCTATTAATATCGAAAGCTGCACTTAAATATGCACGTGTTGGTTCGTTTATGATCAGTGTTCTAGAGCAATCAACTATCTTCTATATGTATATAAATCAAATCATATATCTCACACTTATAAACATCCTGATTGAATTAATTTTTGGTTTGTTGTCATGTATGA
Source organism: Ruditapes philippinarum (assembly GCF_026571515.1). Lineage (NCBI taxonomy): Eukaryota > Metazoa > Mollusca > Bivalvia > Venerida > Veneridae > Ruditapes > Ruditapes philippinarum. The sequence continues at coordinate 66,340 of NW_026863363.1, read as the reverse complement.
TACAAAATACTATCAACATAATTATTAATGCTTTTAAAGACCTTCCTTTATTGACCATGCTTTTAAAGACCTTCCTTTATTGACCAATAAACATTGATTGCAAAACATATCAACAAAATAAAAGGATATTTTCCGTAATTGCCGCACCGTCGTGTACGATAAAATAGCATTCACAGTTATCATGGTAACAGTGATACTTCGTCATCGTGCACCTGCTAAATGCTCCGATTTGTATCATTTTTTGCTTAAAACACTTATCCACTAGCAGATAAAATATGTTTTATCGATAAGATCGTTTACATTTCAAAATATAATGGAGTGCAGCAAGATTAGCACCTGTTTATACGGTTTAATAGCGTGTGTATTTAAGATAGCGAACGCGCCGTCTAGTAGATATGCATTGCTCATATAGCAATGGGGAAAATGTTAGACTTGATGTTGTGCATTTTTTTCTTGTTTTAACAAAATCACATTGTTTTCAAATTTTCTAATAAAAATAACTTTTCTGATGTACAACGTTGTCACAGAGCTTTAAGGGATTAAAATAAACGTTTAAGTGAAGTGATAGTTCCATGTTTGAATATCATATTCTTTTTAAAATTATCTAATTTTATCTACCTAATAAACAAGTACAAATAATGCTGCAATGCAGCAATTGAGAAGCTCCGCGCAAAAAATGCGCGCATTACAGATACCTTACCAAATTATTCTACTATTGTAGATTTTTTCCGAATGTTTTGTAAACCATTTTTTGCATAATTATACTTATCTAATGCACTGTCCATAATTAAAAAGAGGGGAAAGATATGTAATATAAAAAAATGCTTTCACTGACTCCTACCTGGTAAAGAAAGTAATTCCATTGAATACAAACAAGACTTACAAGAGTTGTAAATGTTGTGTGACGTGACTGTACTGTGTTCTGTTTGTGTCACTACTGTAGTCAGTAACATAAGATGATAAAAATATCAAAGTCTGTTTTTTTCATTATTATAATTGTAACAAATATACAGATAGTAACAAAAGGGACTAATATAATAATATAGTAATATTACATGCATTTTTTCATGTCAAATTAAAAAAAATGGTTTCTTTCAATACTGAAAGTAGAACACACATTGGGATAAATTTCAAAAAGACCAAATTCAGGATTTTTTTGTTTGTTATACACGCGTTACATGTTATAAAAGCTATTTGACATTGGTGATATATAAAAAGAAAACTATTGTTAATTGATTTATTGGGAGATCAATATAAGTTTTTGTTGAATTGCTTTAAAACAATTCATAAAAAACATTACACTTCATGTTCAAACTGCATATCAATGTTTCTGTTGTCAATGATGCTATCTTTCTATAGCCTATGCTTAATGATGGTCCATCCGCTCGTAAGGCCTTAGCTGTCGAGTACGGACCCCCGGACATGTCACCAGTCATACCCTTAAAGAATTATTTTTGAAGAAATACCAATAACGCCAATGAAATGTAACATTATATACTAAAGTTTAATTATTTCAAAACAACCAATATATCAACATGTTCTTATCAAACATTTAATTTCATAAATATAAATTAAGAATAATTATCAAAAGCAAAATTATTAAAGTCTTTTGCCTATAATCTTCATTATATTGACAAATTCAATCACTAATAGTATACTTGATATGCTGTGTGTAAATGTAATTCAAAATGTAACAAATTATAATTTCATGTACTACTAAAAAAGGGAAATAACAAATTTATAACCTAAGTGTCAAAAATCAGAACATTTATAGCTTTCGAATTCACGTACAGCAGAACTGCTTTCCGTTTCTCATTCATTAATATGACATGCTGCGAATAACCTTTGGGGATACCAATATAGAAATCGAAAGGAGTTCTTGAATGAGGATTTATTTTTAGCTGTAAATCGAAGGGATTAATTGATCAAATCCGGGCTCATGGACAAAATAAAAAGTAAACACAAATAGCTCCGCGCCTGTGGGCGCGTAGCAATAACGTGCCAATGAGCCAGTCTATAGTCGATCGTTCTAGTCTAATGATGGGAACCAAATTCGGGCAGGGAACAAGAGGTATCATAAAATACGCAACGGAGATTCATTGGTGATACGGACACAGCGGAAATATTTTTTGCAAAACAGGCAAAACGTGTTCGACATGTAATTCATTGAAATAATTAACATTTAAGTTATAAAACAGATTAACTGATTGAAAAACGTACGTTTATTTTAAAATGCATCACAAATATTTGCAATAGGTTATTTTGAAGGATTCTGTGACTAACCATTGTTCTCTTTTACTACGTTTAGTGGTCCTATATCTAGAGTCTAGGCGAATATGCAATATTTAGTTTAATCAAGTAGTTTAATCTTTTATAAATAAGAAAACAATACGTAACTAAGAATTGATTAAATATATATCAATTTATTCATAACTATTATTATATATTACAGACATATTTTTGCTATTTGTAAAATAAAAGACAGTTCGTCCTCAAATTCATTCGAACGAACATTATGCAATTCGCACCAATATTTAAATGGACATATTTTCGGCACATGTCTTGAATTCATTTTAAGTTTACCAATCATTTCAATTTTTCTTGTTATCCAATTTATTTTGCTTCGACCAGACGTTTCAATCATTGTCGCAACAGACAAATATTTCAGGCTTTCAGACACATAACAAGAACATGTTGAAAAAAATGATTTGTGCTTCGCATATTCAACTGTAATAGAGATCGATTTTCAATTCAGATTTTGTAAATTGTCTGTGACTGTTCACATCATTTGGCGGCGTCTTTGATATGCAGCATCAACATTTAACTTGAATTTACCTTATTTTTGTAAACGGCAAATCTCTAAATACAGCTTAATTCTAAGTAAATTTTAATTTAGCTTCAATGCTTATTCTGCATCAACTTCTCGCAGAAAGAAGGCTCTTATCAACAATTTATCATACCGCTGTGATATGGTTAGAACAAAGAAATTTCTAATCAGACTTTAATGACTTTTAGGTTTGATTTATTTTTGTTTTACATTTAAAGAACAAAACGCCATTTACTTATCGTTTACAACGAACACAAATACTTCAAATATATTTTTAAATGAACTGCCATGCATGAATAGATAAATTAATTAACCATTTATATCAGCTCCCTATACATGTATATATCATAAAACATAACGAACGCCAATCTGTATGATATTTTTGAAGTTATAGAGGCTTGAAGAAATGTTTCAATGAATTAATACTCATGTAGTAATCTTAGTTGACGAAGTATAATAGACGATGCTCTTCCATGTTTGTTGTTATTTGTTTGTTTAATGTTATGTTTTGTTTTCTTCTTGTTGTTTTTATTTTGTTGTTGTTTTTTTTGTTTGCTTGTTTGTTTGTTTGTTTTATAGTTCTTTTTCAGTTTTTCTACTAATCACATGTGTAATTATTATACATAGATATTAAATAAGTTACATATGGTTTAGGATAAATCTATAAGTCATGGTTTACCTGTATGTTTATGACTAATTGTTTATATGATAGAACGTTGTGGAAAGTTTTATTACAATATGAGTAGAATCTAAATGATTGTGGTCCTTTCCGGAAAGTCCCAATTTCGTAAATGGATATTTATAGGTAACGCTTTTATATCAAAATATTTGTAAAATAATAGTATTGATTTTATACGGGGAGTTTGGAACTATATTAACGGCGGTTTTACTCACCCATCACATGTTTGCCCCTCAATGTTAGAAGTTATAATTTAATTATTCACAAGGATCAGACAGAATAATTATTAAATTATAATTAATATAAGTCGTGTATTATGAAATATGCGTTTATAAAAAAGACTGGTCATAACAATTTAATTTTCAGGTACTGTAAAATTCAGCAGTTGTATATATTCTAGTTTATTGATTTAGCGTTTACTGTTTACAGTGTAACCCTAGATGAGTAAATTGCACAAGCCCTGGTGCAGCACTGATGCATTTTGCTGTGGATTATTTGAAAAATACATTTTCAAAACAAGAAGAGGAAATTTCACATTTTTGAATACCCTCAATAATTTCTAATAATAGAATAAAAGTATTTCAAAAAGGAAACTCATCTCTGGTATAATCATACTTCGAAAGGGACTATTTGTCAAAAAAATTTATGGCAGTTACTTTAAAACACAACAAATCAATGACACGCAGAATCAATTGATTAAACTGATACGTTTTTATTTATTCTTGATAAAATGTGATAGGTGCACTGCTGAATAAACATAAATTGATTGTAGTTTTGTTATATCAGACAATAGTTCATGTTACTATATGGCTATGAATTTTCCTTTAAATATACGCTAATCACTAAGCGCTCATTCGACGGATTTATAGCCATACACATGTTATGTATGTGACAAATACAGCACTATAATTATATGGTAGTGTCGGACAAACCTTTAAAGGGTGCTCCTTAAATGCAACAAAGACCATAATTTAGTACGCACGTTTCGTTTCCCGATGAGCAAAACTTTCAGTGCTGCGGTCCGATTGTAACTGCGACCATACCGACGTCGGCTGATATTACGATTTTAGGAGAATCAGAAGCCGCCGTGAAGTCGGTGTAAGACCTAATAGTTTGGTATTGCTTGTGAGGTTGAATTACGGCGCACGATAAACGAAACAGGCAAGATGATTGTGGCTAAACTCAGGAGTTAAAAACTTCCAAACAACACCATGCATCAAAACCACTTCCCCAGCAGGGTTTTAGAGATGTATAGACTCAAGGAAATTGAAACCATTTAGTCGCCTTTTACGAGGCATTAACGGTAGCTTGAAATCTTACATCAAACATTAAAATCAAACCTTTAGCTACAAGTTCACCTGTCTTCGCAGTGAAAGTATTTTTTAAACCTTCCCTTCATTTAAAATAATTTATTTCAACGTACTTTGTTATTCTAAAAGCAATGCAACACAAACTTATAAATAATGCTAAAGTACAAGAATCGCATTGGAAGGTTAACATCGTCTTTTGTTAATATAAAATGACATGTTTAGCTAGATATGTAAAATGTCACTCTGTGTGTGACAATTCTTTCTGACATTAATTACGAATAATTTAAGTATGTCTTCATAGCCTCTGACTCTCTCAGGATCCGGAGGTTGTTTTCTGTACATTTATTCTCTTAAATGGCGACCATTCGCCGCTTTTCGTGGAATGACACAAGGTTTCGCCATTTTCATGTTTAAATGTTGAATTCCGCTTAAGCCGGCACTTGGGGGCATGAGCAGTATTTTGCAATTACTACTACTGTCACTGAACAGGCTCAACAGACAGAGCCTGTGACACTTTTTTCAATTTAGCCGTTTTGGACGTTCATTTTGTATCTATTATAATATTCGATTTAATACTCTCAATGTATATCAACACTAATGAGGTCATATTTATCTGTCTGAAAGATTTTTGAACATTTATCAGAAAATTCCTATCATCCTGTGCATTTAAAATACATAGGGTGTAAGGAATATTTTCAATAAAAAAGGTTTAACTGTATCTTTTGAGACATGATTATTTTTACCATGAATCCCCTATTGAAAATTGTTATTTTAATCATAACCAGTTGCTACGATTAACTTTTTTTATACACAGACATAATATATATAATCCATGTCCTTAGCAATATGCAAGATGTTATAGTAGTTTTGTCTCACAACGCTTTATAATAGGACGATAAATAGTGTAAGTGTGAATCTGCAATGTGCAAAAGGTACTATAAAAGATCCCAAATGAAAATATTCCCCTTGTTTTTTTATAATACAAATGTCGATACGAACATACAGATAAAAGGTCAAACAACATTGTTGTTAATTATCTTCTCAATTTGCATTGGTCTACTACAGAGTGTGTTTTATGTATATTTTGATATTTTAATTAAATGTCAATACATACACAATATAAACAATTACCGCCGTTTTCAAAATTTTATAATTTCTGGTCGGTTAATAGATACACCTTGAAATAAAGTTAGCACATCCCGGAAATTTTAAATTGGTTGTGATTAAAAACACTGCCATTAGATGACGATTTTATTAATCTAAGAAATAGTAGTTTGATAAGTAGCAATACCAATTTAGTAATCAGAAACCTGTACATGTATAAGTTTACACTGAACAAAAGTTCTAACCGATCACCCTGAGTTTTCGCTTATATATGAAAAAGAATAATACCAATAGATCCGACTTTTATTTTATTTCGAAGAGAATGAACACATTGAGAATTATAAAATCATAACATTTTCTATTTGAATAATACTTTATCGATATTTTAAAAAAAATATTTTTATGAACAGCCACTCACCTGTCTGATAGAGACTCCAGCATTCAACATTCCAACTGCTACAGCACGATCCTGCATCGACATTCGTGCCATGTTTTATGTTTTTTCAATTATAAAGTTAACAAGGATTTATGCAATGTAAAATTTAATACTCACCACGCTCTGCACGAACATTTTGTGCCAAAATGTGTAAACCGCGCCCAGTCTCTCGCGTGAGTGCATGGAACCGTATTATATTATTTTTCATTCCACAAATCGGTAGAAAATGACACAAAAATCACCTCTGCAAAATTTTATAAAGATCTATTGACCCGTTAAAAAATAATCAAAAGTGATCGGTTAGAACTTTTGTTAAGTGTAGTTTATTCCTAACCAAATTATTGAAGCATTAGCAAATGTGTTGTTTTATACCAAAAATGTTAGTGTTTATAAGTATGGTGTTGTTTACAAAACTTTTATCGATAGATATTTATGGTAAATGTTGACGATAACGTAACCTAAAATGACATTATGTAGCAAATTTTTAATACCGTGTGCAACCGCCACGTGCCCGGATGATAGCATCAACCGGAATTTTTACCTCAATTTTGAAATGACCGCAACTGAAAATTTAACTGGGTATTGGTACGAACCACCTGTAGTCAACATGCAACAACTGAAACAAGCTCTGCACAAAGAATGGCAAACTTTACCTCAAAATCGCATTAGACGCCGGGTAAGGGTTGGGGCTATCATCCGGGCTCGTGGCGGTTACACACGTGATTAAAAATTTGGCTACATAATGTCATTTATATGTCCATAATATTTGGCGTCAGACAAACCACATACCTTACCTAATTTCTTCTTAAACTTTCATGTAGTTAGTAATTTTGCAAGAAGAATATATATCACTTGTTTGAGAAACTGTAAGAGTTATGTTGCATCATGATGACAGACAAAATAGCTCATGCAACACTTTAATGCAAGAGAGTAAATATCATGTGGCCCTATTTACTGAAATCGTGAGCAAATTATGTCGACAAAATCAAAACAACATAGAAACACAAAAAACTCATTTTTACCACCAGATGTATGAAAAAGACACCTATGTAGTGGTGGTTAAGTTTTCGTCGGAAGTGTTAATTGAACTTGTTGAATTGTTCGCAATTTTAATGTAAAGAATTTATTTTACACATTGCTTTGCGAAATAAAATTGTTTATGATCATATTATATCAGTACATCATCTAACAGCTACCACAAAATAAAGGATATTTGTTTGTATTGCATGTAATTAAGATCGAGCATTATCATGGTTTTGTTGATCAACTGCATATCTGATGAAAGTCGCTTTATCTGTCATCCCAAGCTTTATCATACCTATTAGCAATGCATTTTGAAACGAAAGGAATAGAACCTTCTAATATTTTAAAGATATTTAACTGCAAAACTGTTTTAATATTAGAATTTTAATGCTCTATTACAACTGATTTTTTTAAATCATTTGGGACAATTTCCTATCAAAATGACTATGGCTGAAAACTTACAAATTATTGCGTGCAAAATAACCTTGATATGTTATTGAAAGATTTCTGTATCATTTAAAAGTATTTAAACGAGAAACGCAGATTATGATTAAAACATCATTGATATAATACCAAACAAGTGCCTTACACAATAAAATTTATCAGGCAAGGCTAAGAAAAAAATGGGGAGGCTTTGTCGATAGCAAACACGTGCATGATATTCTTTTTATATTTTCAGAGTAAACATTCCATGTAAAAAAAACCGTAGCTTGTGTTAACAAATGAAATAAGATTTGATCTTACATACAATGCAAATTTCTTTCAATTTTCTTAGTGGCTTATACTCATGTCACAGTTTTCCCGCGTTACGACATGCTCCCCAAATGTTGACATCATCTTATCATGACGTTGCATAACTTTGGTTAAAAACAAAATCTTTAAGATTTTCCGCATTTTTTACATATTAATCATGAAATGTGCGAATTTGTGTGTGCTTCTGGTAATGTAGCACGTTTTACTAACGACGTCTTATACTCGTTTATCTGAACTTTTCCAGTTTCTTATAAAACATTCTTTTCATCCGCATTTAAATATAGCCCAGCCACTGTAAAGTATATATTTTATTTTTCTACTATGAAATTATTAAAATATTATTTCAATTGCTACTGAAAATGTAATAATGTAATGTATGTAATAAAAGTAAAAGTCTTAAATATCACAACAACGTCTTCCGAGCAACTCACTTATTGTATCGCCATGTTAAATATCTTAAAAAGATGTATTGGCACATCTTGGTTAACTAAGGTAGATTCAGCTGCCACTATTAGGCTAATGGTTAAATTTACGACTACTGAAATGATATAAAAACTAGAAAAAAAAACATATTCAAAAGCAACAGAAAAGGACAACAAAAAGCCGAAATAATATATTTATTATATTTACAGATAATCATCGATGACGAAATGTTCACAGACTTTGTTCTCCATTTTGAGACATTGATAAGGATTCACCTTTAATCATTTGTCTCTCAAAGGCATTTGACCCAAACATGTGAGGAACCTTTTGCATGAGTAAGCCGAAATTAGTTTTACTACTGAAAACAATTAAAGAGTCAATCTTTAAAAGAACAAATATAGAATAGATAGAATTTTACATTTCTTTTGTCATTTTATGTTCATCTAAGGTCAATTTTGGCAGAAAGAAAAACACGGCAAATGAAAAGCAAACAATTTCAAAATTCCACTAACACAATCTTGATTTCGAAGAAGAAGCACCGATGATATGTTTAAAATAACCTTTATATAGATTTTACACTGATAGCGCACTACATGTTACATCAAACATTATCATTACTCTTTAAATTAACAGCTTATTATCTAGCTGTGAAGATATAGAAAAACTATTTTGTCGACTGTTTTCTCCTTTGGTAAAAACATCATCAGAAAAATTCCAAAACATTTATTAGAAAAAGAAATGGCAAGTTATCTAAATACATGTAATTCTATCTCTCGTTAATAGGTTTCTACCCAGTGAAAGTGTTAGTTACTAAAATATAATAGGTATATTTAATGTGTATCAATCTAATATAATCTTAAAAAGAAAATGTATATGCGCACAGTCACAATGTTACAGAAGTATAAGTATTTAAGTAAATCTGGATATCGTAGAATTACCACTGGTAATTAAAAACTTCATACAAACGTATATTTATGAAAATTATGAACCCTCATCGGTGATTTGTCTCATTGTTTAAGAAATACTATGTACGAGCATGCAATGTTGACACAGCAGTATATAAAGTTAATTACGTTGCCAAAGCAAGCGCTTCTGCCTCTTTCATCAGATCTTTTAGCAAAATTGGAAACCCAGTATAAATGACGAGCACTGATAATAATACAATCAAAGCCATCAAATTTATGAGAATGTTTGAAGGAATCTCAAATTTGTAGTTTCTGCAACATCTTATAGAAAATCCCCAAGCGTCTGCCGAATTTTCAACAATAGCTGTTTTGTCATCGCATTTAATGTCCGTCAGACTCAGCGTTGCTCTGTGCCGGGGTTCTCCTTTACTTTCCCGAACTCGCAAAGCCACGAGTGAAGGGTTCCGGATTAATGTCAATGCAAGCCACCATCTTCTCTTGGCAATGCTGTTTCCTAAAACAGATTAAACACATGCAAAATAACATGATATTGTCCATGGTTTAAAAGTGATATATTGCAATAAGAAGTAAATTTCAAGTAATGAAAGTAATGAAAATGAAAACATTATGTGATTGATATTGAGAAACATATGTCAAAATTTTACAGCAGTAGTAAGTTAAGAAGATAAGTTCAAACAAAATATGAAAATTACGATGACATGAATAAAATTGACAATCTACGCTTTTAACATTTATTTCTTTTAACCATACCTGTTTCAATTGGAATGTGATCTGAGAAGCTTATATTGCCATACACAGCGTTCTCCACAGCAGATCGCAGAGGTTTTCTATCTCTTCTATTTTCTACATCAGATTTCACAAGGAAACAAAACACGCGCATCACAGGGTGATTGTGTGCCACATCAACCATTATCATTCCTATGTAGTTTACATAACCTGAAATTAAACATTACTTCTATGATAATTTTTGTTCATGTATTGTTTGTCAATTTCCATTTCAAACAGAATGAAACTTTAAGCTATCGCTAAAGCGTACATTTTAAGAATAGAAATGCGCTGTTCAAATTATTAACTGTAATATAGAATTAACAATCTAAAATGTTTCTTCCGGGTGGCTGTTTTGATCCCGTTTTGTACAGAATCGAGTCGCTGTTAATAGAATAGAATATATGCATCCAACGGAAAAAACCCTGGGTTAAACGCTAACCGTTTATTATATATAACCAACGTTTGATAACCAATCAGTTTGGTTAGTTAGTTTGGTTTATACATAATTTATTTTAGTTCGATTGTGTAGGAAGCTATAAGCTTATAGACACACTTTCGAATCCAAAATAATAAGTTAGTTAGTTTGGTTAGTGACTTGTACAAACTGACATAACCATATATATTGGAAGATATTGGATGAGCGTTAAATTAATGCTTATGATATATTTTTTTTGGCTGCTGTTATGACATAACTAAAATGATCACTGATATTCAACATGATCGTAAGATATTACAAGGTTTTTCTAAAAACTAAAGAAAAAGTACAAACATTTATCCATGGCTTCATATCCCCGCATTAGTAGGCTCCTGTCCATCCTGGGAATCAGAAACACGCCCAAAAATGCACCAAGCAGAATACGCTTAAGGAAGGTAAAGAGTCCAATACTCGCATTAAGGAAAATAGCGAAGAAGCTTAATACGTCGTAAAAATTCCTAAAAGAAATGAAAATGATATTAACAAAAGTAAAAATAACGAGAAATAATCAAATATTAGTTAAATAATACTAAGTTGGTGTACAGTCAATTAGCAAAGTAAAAAAACAACAACAAATAGCAACAACAACAAAAACCAGGTTGAAATTCTACCAACTTTTCATTTTCATATCAAATCGAGAAGTTAGCATGGTCTCTTTTTGTATGTAACTGTATAGCTACATACAAATAAATTACTAAAAGCGAAAAGTTTTACTAAATGATTAATCTGAAGGCTTGTTGTTCAGTTGTAAGCATTACATTGATGCAAATATGGATTTTCTTTACTGTTATCTACAGCTAGAGGTCTATATTTGTCGTCAGCTTTAATAAGATATATACCTGTTATCTACAGCTACCTGTCTATATTTGTCGTCAGCGTTTATATATATATACCTGTTATCTACAGCTAGCGGTCTATATGTGTCGTCAGCGTTTAAAAGATATATACCTGTTATCTACAGCTACCTGTCTATATTTGTCGTCAGCGTTTATACGATATATACCTGTTATCTACAGCTAGCGGTCTATATTTGTCGTCAGCGTTTATAAGATATATACCTGTTATCTACAGCTACCGGTCTATATTTGTCGTCAGCGTTTATAAGATATATACCTGTTATCTACAGAAAGTGGTCTATATTTGTCCTCAGCATTTATCTTCGGCTGAATAAAGAATCGACCAATCAGGAAAGTTTGTAATTTGAATATGATAACCATACAAATCGGATATCTGTAATTACAAAATTGATACTATCTAAATGCGGCACAACGGAATCTTTACTGTAATATGTAAGAACTTATTTTTGTCAGCAGGTCTAAATTAATTCTTTATGGTGTTTTATACATCGAATCGAAACAGTGTAAAAGACTTGAAATTACGGGTTTTGATAAAACAACAAATACTCTTAATTTGTTACGATTCATCGGTTGGTTTTGATTATTCCGCCGTAGAGGATTTATCAGACAATAAGTTAATGATTGCTTGAATCAATCAACCGTTGACATAATGTGCTTGATATTATAAATATCTATATTCTATTGAATAAACAAAACATACAAGTAATCAAATAAACAAACACATTATATAGAATGTAAACACGAAAAGGAATTCACTCGTTACTCTTTGCCCAATCTCCCATATCTAAAATCTTTCAAATTAACGTGTGTCGATTGCTTGGACAAATAACATCATGCCAATCCTTTTTGGCAACACCTTGGAATTACAAAATTGTAAAATTATTTAAGCTAGATGTTCAAAAAGGTTTAAAACAAAAAACAAGATACATTGTATTGCAAGTTTTCAACAACAGCTGCTGCAAAGAGTACCACACCGTTAACTTATTTTCATTTACAAAATACTTTCACATTATTGGTTGACTGTAAATAAGTTTGATTTATAAAATATGATGAACAAGATCAACAAGGAAAGGCGGCGTTCAATGAACAATATAAGTCTCATTCCAAACTTAAAATTATTGACAGGCAACCGATTTTCTATTATCAAAATTATTAAAAACTTTGACATTGAACTTGATTTCAGGGGACCCAGAAGCAAACCAGAGTGACGCCTTTACATAACCTTGCTACACCTTAAGATTCCTTGAAATATCTTATTCCAAACTCTTGTAATTGACCTGGTAAAGATTTTCAATCTTAAAAACATTGATCTTTGATTTGACTCATCGGTTTGGACAAAAGCAATCCCAAGCGAGGTCTTTACATAGACTTGCTATACACCAATTTTTCAATGATATATGTAATTCCGAACTCTACCTTTGACCGGTAACCAATCTTTTCATGTTGGGTAACAGAAAGCTTGATCTTAACCCTAGGGAACCAAAATATTATCCCAAACGATGTCTTTTTATACGTTAGCAATACACCAAATTCATTGAAATATCTTATTTAAAACTGTCGTTAATGACAGGACACTTTTTTGTTCAACTTTTTAGGTGACCTTTACCATGAGGGACAAAGAAATCCAAAGCGTGATCTTCATATACGCGTGCTATATACCAAGTTAGGATAAGTCAATCGGAACGTTAGTTATTCACCCGAAACCATCTTATTTAACATTCTTTCGTCCGTTCGCCCGTCCGCCTGCCTTACACAAACCCAAGAACCAGAATTTCCAAAATTGAAAAAATGGTCGAGAACGACCTCAATGATAAACAATAACATGTTTGAAGCTAATAATAGAAGTTAATATTATACCTCATTTGCATATGCTCTTCTATATTTAATATGACGTCACCCGGTCCATAAACCGCATACAGACCGGGGGCGGTCCATAATTCTTATGAAGACCGTTTAAACGTAACTTTCACGACGTGCGAATTTCACGACGACACAAACAGACGATTAGCCAAAATGGCTAGGCGATTCGCCTCTTTATCAGAGACATAAATTTATTACATGTTGATCAAAAGTCATGATTTGTCTTTAATTTAATTATAAATTTTATTTATAGTTTGTGAAATTCTAAAAGTCCGGGTTTTTGCCTAGTAACATTAAATATTTAATTTGATTAACAAAAATGGAATATTAAAAGAAGAGCATGATTTTTTGCTGCATCGCTTGAGAATTATTAAACAAAATCCGACTAGGGTTTGAGATATTTCACACACTGAACAAGTAAAATTATTATTTGAAAGCAAATAATAGTAAAATGACAGCACAAAACAAATGGATGAAAGGATTTAGATTCGGTATAATATTCGGTTAAATATAATATACGATATAATATAGATACATTAGCCACTGTAACTGTCTCCACATCTTGTCAAGTTCCTCCCTCAAGTTAAGGATCTTGATTATCATAAACATCAAGGCTAATGGAACAAACACAAGCAAATAGCAAAACACAGTTCCTGAAACATACATGTATGTCATTGAATTGTGATTTATATACTGCAAGTTTGTATTTTGTCCACCAACAGACTTTCTAAAGTATAAGATATAAACGTTGTAAGTTCCTAAATAGTAATTTTAACAAATTTTCTGAAGATGTTTTGCTTCTTATAAATAATAAATATGCATTTCACAAAGTGAATTGTGACCGTTACATATTCAAGAAGTTTGACCTATTTTATTGACAATCTTTAAATACAAACAATCGCTTTTCTATGTTTCCGACATTTAGTCTTGGTCAGAATAAAATGCCGTTTTCATAAAGTAACAAATAACCTTACGTCCGTTTTTTTGTTTATTTTTAAACTCATTTTATTTTATAAGCCTGTAAAAGCGTGGAGATAATTCTAACAATAGTTTTGGGCGATTTGATTTTGAAATAGGCTAAGATAACAATTTTGAACAAAACATTTACAAAATATAAACATCTATAATAGAGAGTTTAGGTGCATCTTACATTATAATCATTTTTTATGTTTTATAGGTTGTTGGCTTTCCATTATAGAAGAAACTAAACAATGATAAAGTTAAATGACAGTTATAGTAGTTGAATGAATGAAATAAATAATTGTAAATATCACCCATTTCTGTAGTGCTTTTCAATATGCATTAACAGACTAATGTATGTAATTTTTCTGTTGGTCGGTAAATAAAAGTAACATAATACTTTACCTACCCCAAAACATTCCAGTAATTGATGTTCCAATAAACCGCATCCCTTGAGCCTGAAGTAAGAAATATCAATTTCTATTCAGTATATGGAATTTCTTAAAAATATTGAAGTAAATATAGTTAAGAAAAACCTGTAATGAATTATGTCCGTGAAATTAAATGATCAATATAAACACCATGTACAAATACAAATACGAGTTCTGCTTAAACAAATTACATACGTACATGTATTTATTTTTATAAAATGAAAATCAAATGAAAGATTACATTTAACATATTTTCTTACATATTTTATCTTAACACCTACAAAATAAGATATTTTCTCAATAAATTAAAAATCAATATCACACGAACGATAATGTTTCGCTTATTTCAAATCTTCCTCTTCAAAATTCAAACATTTTGTTAGTCATTTATAGTTAAGATCATGTATTTACATTTAAATTGTAGAATACTGTACAAGATATAAACGGTCAATACAAACAGGCAATTTGGCGCAATTTGAAAACAAAATTTAGCACTTAATTTGGTTACAAAACACACAAATAAGAAACAAATAGACATACAAAAATTCTATAACATTACCATGTAAATATTTGGTGAAGGTGTTTGTACCGTATTGGGAATGAAGCTTCTATCTCCTTTAAACAACAGGAGCATGTCTCGCCTGTATTTGATAAAAATAAACTAATATTTTTTTTCAGTTTGTCATTTTTTTTTTTGATATTAGTGTTATTATTAAATGAAACCAGGAGTTTGTACACGTTTTTAACAAGCGATAATCAAGACATTAGGAACAATCTTGACATAGTTTTATTGTCCTTTCCAGTTCGTTGTAAAAAATGCAAATAATTAGCTAAGGATCACAGACTCGGATTTATTTAACCTATCCATGAGACATGTTTATATATCAAATGTATTTAAAATTTTAGTTTTTAATCATCTTATAAAAAGATATGTTGTTTTTATAACTAACTGACCTGTAGTTCATAAGTAAAATGTAGATATTTCTTATACCACAAAGCAACGTAATCATGGTCGCAATAACATTAGCAGCTGAAATAAATGCATTTTTTTCACGAGGTAAAACAATGATGTAAATATATATACATAAAATTAAACAAATTTGTTCAATTGTCACATCAGCTGTAATTTTGAAAGAAACAGTTATAATGTTAAGATATCTTAGTGTTGAATTGATAAGATCAAGTTAGTAGCATATTGACTTATCTGATCTGACTTCAGGACTTCAGCACTTCAGAATTCCTAAGCTGACGTTTTAAAGCACGCAGAGATCAGGCAAATTTAAAGCTCAATTGTGGCTTGTATGAATCTAGTAGAGTAATTCTGATGCCAAATTAAAAAAAATAAAACTTACTATGCTTATAATTCTTGGAATTATTTACATCAGATAAAATGCATGTATCTATAAATTTTGATGCATTTCACATACTGACGTCATATTGTTACCTTTTATAAGATCTACAAAATCAAAGAAGTACATTTTCGATTGAATTTCCATAAACTCAGCACAGTATAGACCAACCTGTAATTAGAAAGTAAGTTTTGCACAGTTTAAAGGGGCAAATGTTGCTATGTGGTTAACGTCACTGTCATCACTTTATATTTAACTTCATGGGCTCAAAACAAATCTGGCCATGGGAATGTAAGAAAAATATCAATCTAGCTTATCGAAGTCTGATTTGCCTGAAATAATTAAGGTTTTCCTCCCCTAGTAAGTTTGAGAGTCCCACATAATGACCATAACAGTTACGGAGTCACATAGAACCGAACCATAAAATGATAAATAAATATTTTCATTTTAAACCAGAATCTTCTAATAAGACGAGTCCTGGGAATCGGAAAAGTCGTTCTAAATAAGATTTAAGTCGTGTAGGAAAGTTGTATTACATGGCGATTGAATAAGAGACTATAATTAGCTTAATAAAATCATTACCACCAGCAATGTCACCTACTAAAGTTTTCTTAATAGGTAAAACATTCGTTAACTATGGCAAAAACACAACTGTTAAATCCACTAGTAACAGTATCAATTAGATTTTTGAAGCATCAAATCGGGTGTACAAAGGTAAATATATACTTTATTTCTCCGATTTACTAAGACAAAAACGCGATTAAGTTACACACACAACTGCAATTAAGGGTGATAAAACTTTTCTTGTTGAGCTTGCTTATGACTCTTCATTTACATGTGCATACATTTGAAATACCTTAAACTTTAGCAATGGTTCTGATATTTTAAGATGACGTTGTTCACTTAACAGAATTTTACTTTTAAATTTTTTTTCGAAATTTTCATGAAAATTAGCTTAAATCTTGAGTAATGCTGCTTTAATAAATCTCACTTACCATGTATAGTAGTACACCAGACATAAATGATGTAATCGTGATGGAAATGGGGAATCTGAATCCTGGCACAGGTCGTATAATCTTCCGATGTATCTTTTGCTTCCATGTCAAGCTTTGAATAATTTGTTAAAGAATTATTAGAAAATGATCTTAGCATACATTAAGCAAAGTGAGCTAGAATGTTAAAAGAGTGTGTAATGACAAAATTTGAAGAAGAAAAATATTTTGGTTTTTAATGTCATATCATAATTTGTTCTGTTTATTGAGTTGCTGGAAGAACTATGTAGCGGAATGGTTTGTTAAGAGTCACTTACTCCGAAGTGCTTGCCTTGACCTCGTAGGTTCTTATCCCGACAGAGTAAATAACATCATGTGATGGCACTATTCAGATGCCAGTACTTTTGTGAGGTCACTTGTTCTATACAGGTGCCCATACTTGTCTGAAATGTTACACGGAGTGTTCAATGGGATTTAAACCAATCCATTTGTAAAAGTTAGGGAATCGCAATTGAGCCTAACAGTATCAGTGCTCATGAAAATCCGACATTTTAGACCTTAGTCTTCCGATGAAAACGTTTATATTTGATCTAAAGGAAACACAATGCAAATTAAAAATCAAACAAATTAAATTACATGTTGTTCACACTACACAAAAAACGTAATGTTTGTTTTGAGGAATTGACTATACATGTACATGAACACTCTACTTACATTTCGTTAGTATTGTCCAAGGCTCGTTTGTTCAGAAGATGTTTTACATATGTCAGGTGATATGATTTACAAAGTTTCACGTGTTCCTAAGAAATAGTAAATGTAAAGCAATCTAAAACAATAAATAGTAAAGTCTGTATACATTTTCATCCTTTGTGCGTTTTTTCTTCTTTATTTTTCTTTTTGTTGTTGTTGTTGTTTTAATTAAGGATTAAGGAGGGGCGAATTTTTTAATGTAGAAAACACTGTATAAATCTATCAAGTGATATACATGTATCTATAAATGTATTAAGAAGTATATTTTTGCGGAAATTATTAATTAAATGTCTTAATTACAGGTATTTCTTTCACTTCATTTAAAGTTATATTCTGCACAAATTGATTTTGGAAAACACTGATTATTGCTCTACAGACTCATTTTCAATGTAAAAAAAACATACAGAAAAGATAATGTCACATTTTAAATACTACATATAGGTAAATATAGTATGAATGTATAATGTCAATTATTAAAAAAAATGGCAGCGTTGCCTTTTTTAGGAAAGAAAGAAATTAAATGACGAATAATAAGAAATGAAGCTACCAAAACATAGTTTGTGCAGTCTCTCTATTATTCCAATGAGACATATTCAGTAAGGATTTCATTCTTTTCAATACACGTTTGCAATAAACGTGTTTCGGTTTTATTTGTCGAGGATAAGCATATTAAAGCTATAATGCTTATCCGTGTAATTTCTATGTCAATACTTGATAAGTGAACATGCATTAAATTGCACACATACGACTTATGAACATTAACGGGGTGAAAACATGCATTGACGGATATGATATAACAAAAGGCAACTCTAACTGTACTTACCTCATGGCTAATTTTGTAAATTCCTTTCCTTAAACATTTGTAAAGTTTCCAACAAAATTTCAACACTACTAGAAAATTACAAATTGTCACGGGCATTTCTTGTATCAGAATATGTGCCGACATCTTCACGTCTCTCTGATTAAAAAGAGAAATATCTACATTATGTCTTTTGAAATAGTGTAATAATTTTATAGTGGTGTACTTATTTTATTATAATTATTTATCTATTTTCGGGCTGCTTGGTAGATTAAAAAAGTACGCTATTCAAAATAAATCTTATGTTGCGATCACATAGTCTCGTAGTTGTCAAAAAAGAAAAATATTTATGAAAAAAACTTGCATTACACTTTGTTATATAATTGTAAATAAAAATAAAGAAAATAAATCAAATTTATAGAGAGTTTTATGTTCTTACATTCGGGTCTACATACTTCACATAACAAATTCCTATAGCGACATTTTGTACCATCTCTAATGTAAACCTATCAAAAACAACACAATGTATTAACAAATGTGTTTATTTACACAGACAAGTCCAACGAGAAGAGCCATTTAACTGTTTAATTGATATATTGTATTTCATACACGTAGATTTCGCATCAATAATCTCAATGTATATATAAATAATGATAAAGAGGTAGAACAAGCAGTTGATGGTTATTTATTTCTGTTTAAAAATAGGTTTTTGCAACAAATAAAATGTAAACAATATTTATGTTTTTCTTGTGTGAAACAATTAAAACTGTTACCCTGGGGTATCAGGGATTACATTTGGAAATGTTGCCATAGCAATTTTAATATGTTGACGGGTCGAAAGTTCATTTCATTATCGCGCATGCACAGACTTTCAGCGGTTCAGAATATGGAATTATTATTTACAAAAGCATTTGGTAATATTATAAACTGTTCTGGAATATGAGCTCCCATCAATGACGACACACATAAAAAGATTTTGTAGGATAATGCATCGACTCTGTACTGTTTATTCTAAAGTAAGTTCATTTTACTCTTGACCTTGACATGTTTAGTGATTTTTTTTATCAAACTGTGCTACCGTAAGTAAAGAATGATGGACAAATTCAGGCAAAATGAGTGTGGTTGTATCGCACCCTAAGGGATCATTTCGATTGAAGCACCAAGGATGAACCTTTCGTAGTCTTTTCCATGTAAAGCCTGTAAATCTCTATGCCATTGTTACCACTGACTAGTGCTCCAAAGTTTGATGATAATTTGAATTTGGAGTAACTGTTGTTTTTGTCGGATTTCGATCATCTAGCTATTTATCTGCTGCCATTAGTTTAAAAACATTTGCTTGAATTTCAAGCATACCATTGCTTTGGATAATTCTAAGATAATTTTGACCTTATGCTAACGTTTGTCTATATAGTTCCTATTTGTCAGTCTGACAAAGGTCAGACCTGACTTACGATTTATGTTCTCTTTAAATCATGAAAATCATGAACCTAAAAAAACAACCAGCTCCTATTGTTTTGGGATCAATTAGCAAAAAATATAAAAGTGTTTAAATAGTATCTCAAGAAATCCTATTAGGTGTCCACTATGACAAAATATGAAACCCTGTCCGAGAGTATATTGAAAACAATCTGTCCATAGGGACATTAGGAATTGCTTCTTTTTGTTTCGCTTATCTTTCTGTCGTCGATTTCTGTATCTGTTTCTCTTATCATCCTTAATATGATAATTTTACGTAAGCCCCACCCCATTCGGCATACTTATCGCCGTAAAGTGCTGTCAAATCTAAAGTGTGCACTTAAACGAACAGAGCTCAATTTAAGGTGTTCTATGTCTCCACTTCGATGCTACTTTTCTCCTCTTTGGTGCTCTAATTCTCTATTTTCGTGCTCTATTTTTCCATTTTCGTGCTTTATTTCCCTATTTACTTTAGTTCCCTATTTCCCCACTTTGGTGCTCTATTTCCCCACATTGGTGCTCTATTCCTCAACTTTGTTGCTTTCTTTCTAAAGTTTGGTGCTCTTTTTGAAAGAATCCCTTTAGGGTTTGACACGGATGAAATACTTAATGAAACAAGCAGAAGAGAGAAAAGTGATGGGATCAGATTAAATCTAGCTCATAACAGTAAACATTCGTCTATGCTTTTGTTTCTAAATAAAACACAGTCCGTTGTTTGTTTTATGACAAGTATATATCAACAAGTACCCAGAGAATAAAGGAAAATAACTTTTCAAGTTTGAGTTATGTTACATGTTTGTTCAGTTCTGTTAACGTTAGTAAAGTTTAGAATTACGGATCATGACATAATTTAAAATGTGTAATGAAACAAATAGTAAATTTGTGTTTGACATAAAGATATTACTTAGCTGTATCCGACCCGAAAAACTTACCATCCTAGAGAGTAAAGAAGACCCGCTATAGCTCCAACCAATTTATGACGAGTCGTCATGCAGGCAAATAAGGGGTAGCATACAACACTTGTCTCCAGACATAAAATGTATACCATAAAAACTGAAAAACATTTTATATACAGACTAATTTTGCTTAAAATTTCTAAATGTTACATTAATCTATTTTAGATATTCGAATGGTTCGTTACCCCTTTTTTAAAGAACAGAACTTTAGGAAAACGACAATTGTTTTACACGTTCGCACATGATTTAACTCAATAGCAAACATTTTTGCAGTTTTGCAGACATGAGGGTTTTTCCTGCAAATTTAAAAATACTTTTCATTAACACTTTTCTGTTCAGGTGTATAAAATGTATATTTAAACCAATGTAAACCCTAATAGTATGAAAAAAACCATGATGCGATATAAGTGGTGTTGACTTTACAGACAGTTTTTCGTACACACAAATAAACACAGTTATCTTTCGAAGCAACAGACAGGTTTCCAAATTTTAAATATCTTTTCTATAACAATATATTTACAAAGCCAAGTAAGCAAATGTTTATATTAAAGGAACAATATAACCCCCCTGATGAGAACGCTTCCGGTTCTGGAGTAAAATGGTCTTAGTAGTTGGATGGTCCTTATTTCGGATTGTCTCAAAAAGTTATGTTTGCACCAATTGGCATCTTTCATTTATATATCTAAGCACAAAGTGATTTGTAATGAATTCTGAATTAAGATGTTATGAGATTGGTGCATTCATTTACTATTTAACCTTTTTGAAACACACACACAAATATATGTATTGACTTTTGAACGTGGAAGAAATAACTTTGGTGTTACGATTTATTAAAATAGTTTAATGTTGGCATTATAAAGAATCATCATCAGTAAACAGTTTTAATCCTGTTACGAAGGTATTTAATTGAAAGTAAGCAGAATTTACAAACAACAAAACAATGAAAAACAAACTCGTAAACTTAAGTTGAAATTGTAAGTGTCGCTAATAATCAACAAAGGTGTTATAGCAATATTAATTTCACGCGTTTCGTAGTATAGCGTGAAATATTTGTCTTCTCGAAACGTACATAGTTTACGGTATTGGAGGTAATGGTCAGTTGTGCACGAGATTATCGTGTTTTTTTCGAGTAGGCTATCCATATCAGGGTTATAAATACGGAATGTAAAGATTTTTATTCACTTCTACCCAGACGATTTCTAACAAAGTACACTTTCATTTTTGAGCGTGTGCAGTGCAGCCATGGAAGAACAAAACGATTTATTGTCAAGTATGGAGAGACTTATTACTCAAAAGCTTGAAGATTTTGAACAGTCTCAGAGGGCTTTTACTCAAGAGCAGATAACGAGACTACAACACAGTGTACAGAGACAAGATACTTTCACGTTTCGTAAGAAAGGCAACGAGGAACAACATAAAGTAAACGCACGTGTTCTCGACAAAATGAAGGAAGTAGACTTGCATCTTCAAGAGGCCGCCAGATCTCATCAAAGTGAGGCCATGTCGTCTGCTATGGAAAAAGTCTCTCAAGGTATTGACATTTTAAATCACCGCCAGAAGTTAATACGTCTTGCTGATTCAAGTGACGCTGGTTGGCGTGTAGTAATGGAATATGAGGCCCATCCTCTGGCCGAAAACGAAGATGACGAGAAAAAGATTTACAGGTCCCAGAGAGACGCTGAGCGTAAGCTCAGACAGGAGAGGAAAGCGAGAAATACCCGTTATTCTCCGTTTTCACGTTACGGGCGTTATTTCCAAGGACAAACGTTAACACCTGAAAATAAGGATATTGCCGGCTCATCGACCACGTGGAACCAGACGAACGTATCTGCTGGCCGTAAACCTGGCACGTGCTTCCGGTGTGGACGTCCCGGTCATTGGCGGAACGACTGCAGGGCTGGTTTGCAAAACGACGGAGGGTTTATGAACAAGGATGTACAGTCAAATTCTAAGATAAGTTGCTCTTTGTTATATTTATCTACGCAAAACGCTGAATGCGAAAATAGTTCAAAAATTAGTACGCCAGTTGGCAAGTTAAAATCTTGTATAAATCACTGGAAAGATGCTGGAGCAAATGAGTACGTATTACAAATAGTAGAAAATGGGTATAAATTACCTTTCAGAAATATTCCAGATTCAGTTTTCTTGTTAAACAACAAATCAGCAAGGGATAATTCTTCATTTGTAAGTCAAGAAATTAAGTCATTACTACAAAAAGGTTGTATTTCTGAGGTGAAAGAGCAGCCTTATATTGTAAATCCCCTTACAGTAGCTTATGGAAAATCTGGTAAGGCACGTTTAGTCTTAGATTGTCGTCACATTAATTTAGAACTTTTTAAGTACAAGTGTTGCTTTGAAGACCAGTCTGTGGCAAAAAATATGTTTGAAAAGGGAGATTACATTTTTTCCTTCGATATAAGAAGTGCATATCATCATATAATGATCTCTCCTGAACACAGAACTTATTTAGGGTTTTCATGGGAAGTAAATAATGTGCTTCATTTTTACGTTTTTAACGTGCTTCCTTTCGGAATTGAGACTGCAGGTTTCATTTTCACGAAGGTATTGAGAGTTTTAGTTACTAAATGGCGTTCCCTTGGATACAGAATCATTCTTTTCTTAGACGATGGTTTTGCAGGTGATAGTAAGTATGAAAGTGCTATAAAATTTTCAGATTATGTGCACAATGATTTATTAAATTTTGGTTTCATACTCGCAGAAGATAAATGCAATTGGATTCCATGTCAAAGGTTAGTATGGTTAGGTTATGTTTGGGATACTCTTAACGGTTATTTAAAAGTAACCGACGAGCGCATATCTAGTACAGAGCTCTTGTTGCAAAAATTCATTGACGAAATTGGTCAAGGGAAGACAATATTTCCTGTACGTATGGTAGCCAGGTTAGTTGGTCAGTTGATTTCCATGATGACTGCTGTGGGTCAGAAAGTACGATTACGAACCAGGTCGTTATATGACTGTGTGGTAAGTCGGGCAAGTTGGGAGGCCCCGGTTATGATTAGTGCAAGAGCATTTGATGAAATTTTATTTTGGAAAGAAAATTTGAAAATATTAAACAAATTTGTTCTAAAAGAGGCTGGAAGTGCCAAAGTGAAAAATATTGAAAATGTCATATTTTGTGACGCCAGTGGAGCTGGCTTTGCAGGTTTTATTGCAGGCGATGAAACTAGTCATGTGATAGGTTGTTGGTCTGAATCCGAAACGGGTATGAGTTCAACATGGAGAGAGCTAGAGGCTGTACACAGAGTTATAAATACTTCATTTAAAAGCCTGGAAGGGCAAGATGTTATTGTAAATACTGACAACAAAAATGTAGTTTCAATTTTGAAATATGGTAGTAAAAAGCAGTATTTGCACGACATTGCGGTTAACGTGCACGATACATGTTCGCAACACAGTATAAATATAGTACCGAAATGGGTTCCAAGAGATGATAACAAGGAAGCAGATTTTTATAGTAGATATACTGATAGTGACGATTGGTCCGTTGAAAGTCACGTGTTTGAGACACTAGATAAAAAATGGGGTCCTCATACATTTGATTTGTTTGCATGCAATTACAACACAAGATGTAATAAGTTTTTCTCAAAGTACTGGTGCCCAGGGACTTCCGGCATTAATGCATTAGAACATAAATGGGTCAATGAAAACTTTTGGCTTGTACCGCCACCTAGATTAGTTGTCAATTGTTTAGATAAAATATTTTCAGATAAATGTACATGCACACTTGTAGTCCCAATATGGAAGTCGGCGCCATTTTGGCCTATTCTCTTCCCTGAAAGAGGAGTGACAAACGGAAGTGTTTTTGAGCATTTTATTTTTTCTCCAGGAAAGCTGACAAAGCGAGGTCGGGGGAAAAATGGCATTTTTGACGGCAGAAATTTAGGATTCGGTTTAATTGCTGTCAGATTTGTGTAGTACATTGATATTTTATATTTTTGCAGGCCTGAATTTGAGGAGGTGTATAGATGCAGAAGTAAATGAAAGTGGGTTGCGTCATGGAAGTTTCAATGAACTGTCGTCTAAGATGACTTTACTGTTGGTTAAGTCGAAGAGTGACAGCACAGTATCAAAGTATTATTCGTATTTTAAAAAGTGGGAGGATTTTATTACTTCTAAGGGCGGGGTAGCAATACCCGCTGAGCCAATTCATGTTGCCCTGTATCTTACAGAATTAATTGACAAACAATCATCCAGTTCTATTGTTTCAAATGTTGTTTATAGTTTAAAGTGGGCTCATTCTTTGAGAAATTTACACGATCCTACTGATAATTTGTTTGTGAAAAATTTGCTTGAAGCTTCAAAAAGATTGTTGACAAAACCTAAGACAAGGAAGGATATTGTGACAACAGACAATTTAATAATGTTGTGTGATAAATACATTCAAAGTGACGATATTCTTGTGTTACGTGATTTAGCTATGATTCTAATAGCGTTTGCAGGTTTTTTAAGGTTTGATGAATTAAGTAGCCTTAGGTGTAATGATGTTATTTTTCATGATTCACATATTTCTATTCGTATAAGAAAAAGTAAAACTGACCAATATCGCCATGGAGACCGTATTGTTATTTCTAAAGGCGAGTCTGTAGCTTGTCCATATACAATGTTACAACGTTATATGCGTGTTGCAGGTTTATCTGTTACAGATGATACATTTTTATTTAAGCCATGTTATCGGTCAAAAAACATTTGTAGACTTATTTTCAAAGATAAGCCACTTAGTTATACGCGAGCTAGAGAATGTCTTATTTTGCGTTTAAAAGAAGTTGTTCAAGATTTAAACATAGGTATTCATTCACTTCGAGCGGGTGGTGCTACTGCAGCCGCAAACGCTGGTATAAATGATCGTTGCTGGAAAAGGCACGGTCGATGGAAGGGTGAAAATAGTAAAGACGGATACATTGGTGATTCTTTAGAAAAAAGATTGTTAGTCACAAAATCATTGCATTTGTAAAGCACTTTCCATTTTCCAGCCCGCTCTTTTCGTATTTCTAAACTACTCGTCTGGTATTGCATTAATTAGTTTAGTTTTGTATTCGTAACGTCTTTAGTCAAGAAAAGACTATTAATTTCACGCGTTTCGTAGTATAGCGTGAAATATTTGTCTTCTCGAAACGTACATAGTTTACGGTATTGGAGGTAATGGTCAGTTGTGCACGAGATTATCGTGTTTTTTCGAGTAGGCTATCCATATCAGGGTTATAAATACGGAGTGTAAAGATTTTTATTCACTTCTACCCAGACGATTTCTAACAAAGTACACTTTCAATTTTATATTATTTTAATCGTGGTGTAATATTAAAAGTAGATTTTTCCCTGATTTTTTTTTCTCACATACTTTCAGTAAGCTTTTTCTTACAATACATACATTTTAGCAGGCTTTTAATCAGGCACTAGTTAAAAAAGAAAATGAAAAGTTGTATTTTACTTCATAAAAAACGTTTTCCTTGTTAAAAATATTAAAGCAAGAGTAACGCACAATATAATTTGTATATATATAATGCTACATTTATGATGCTTTACCATATACCTGCAAGGAATGAGGCCCGACATTCTTACGATCCGACATTGACAAATGGGCACAGGGTTTTCAGAGATATTTTCATTTAAAAAATGTTTTTACCTCTGTTTTTTACCTCGGCGAGTCGGTTCGTCATTCAATCTTTATGTTAAATTTTGGATACAAGTTTCAATAAATTGTACGGAAGTTTAGGTAAATACGTTGAAATGTTTTTCGCAGGTATATGGTATTTTCATTTGCAATATCAAAACAAGTAGATATACATGTACATGTATAAAGATGACATTTTATCAGTTATATTTGTATTGTTATTAAGAAATGTATTCATAGATCTTTTACTTTTAGATCTCGTTTCTTATTTGTTTCACTTTTACATGTATAAATGTATGATGTAACCCGGCTGCTACTTAAATAAACTACTCGTCTGGTATTGCATTAATTAGTTTAGTTTTGTATTCGTAACGTCTTTAGTCAAGAAAAGACTCAATTTTCTTGTTACCAATAGTCATTTATTGCCTTTCAATAAAGAAACACCGTTACATAGATAATCCGACAAATTGCACACCTTTCAATTAGCAACAACCATAAACCATTCGTGATGTAATAAAACCACGGGTCAATGATTAGAACAAAACTTTTTACGGCAGTCGATAGTCAATAAGTGTTGACACATGTGATTTTACATTCATCCAGGTATGATCGGAATAACAGAGTTAAAATACATGGTCGTATTACATAATAGCAGGGTGGTCGAAAGGCCATTAAAACAAGAAGAAAATAACCCGTTCTTTCACAAATTTGTTGTAACAGCGGATCGGTCGTCAAAAACGGGGCTCTACTGTATATTCGTATTTACTTTTTCAACAGCTAAAATAGTAAATTGGTAAACCAACAGATGGGTTTTTAAAAATATAAGTGATTTTTTACTATAAATAAATATTTAAAAAGACAAGTAAACCAAATTGTTTTATGTAACATGTTTATCCATATGTACTTTTTCCCACAGCTCACAAAATAAAAAAGGGTAAATGAGAACCGGTATAAATACGTCATTTTTAAATCAATCAATCAAATGTAAACATTTTAACATTTTCAATTAAATGTAAGCTAAATTTCTAGAGGTTATCAACTTACTTCTTGCCCAAATCGGCCAGTCTAGCTCATCAGAGACCGCTTTCTGTGCTATTTGTATGATATTCCCAGTCACAGAGCCAAAGACAAACATAACACCCCAGCGGTTAGCAGGTTCGTCCAGAAATCCGAGTGGCCTGTAAAAACAAGAACCAAATATTAAGCAGAATTAACAGTTATATGCTTATTGATTGTTGTTTTCTTTTATAAATTTAACTTTTGCTTTATCATTATTATGATTTATGATCATTACATATCTAGTTATTATATTATTTTAATAAAATTTCTCTAGCGAAGTGGTTTACTATACCATGCACAAAAGTGAGCAAAAAAGAGCCGGTTGATAATATGAAACAAGAACTATTTTTAAAAAGATACTTGGAGGAGGAAAAATTGTCTTTACTAGCATACTTTTAGCTTGTTATGGAGTTTGTCATAGCATTTATTGATTAGAGCTAGGAAACACTGCAAAGTTTCGGTAGATGCACTTAATACTGACGTACCCATGTACACATTTATATAGGCTTCATTAATATTGATAAAAGTATGGAAATTATGTAACTTATATGTATTTTATACAATCATGATTATATAATACCATAAACGCTAAACAGAATCTACATGGAGTACCAGGAAAGCTTGGGTTTTTATATTGCGTGTCTCTCGGTAATTTCATGCAGATGAGTTTTCAGGATTGTGGTAGTTACTGGTGAACAAAACTTATTAAATGTCATTTATAATGCATTGGGTTGAAAAGGGTATTTACAAAAGAATGAACGAAAATTTAAAAGCAGTTCCTTGTGCTGAGTTAGGTATTTACTAGATAATTTAATTTCAGAAATCTCACAAGCAACGTAAAATGTTATAAAATGGTTCACAGATTTAAAATATTCGAAAGAAAAAAGTGTGTCTCCGAAACTCCTTTAGATTAATTAGTTTAGACGTTTATACGTTTCAGAAATACCCTTAATATTTTTTAACTATTCTTATAATGGCAAATGACATGCCCTAATCTCAGATTTTTTAATTTTAAATTGACCAATAATAATCCTGTTTATATTCAGTTGTTCCCTGTAAATGTTACCGCAAGTCAAACCGCTTTCAGATGGACTTCGTCCGAGAAAAGTTTTGTACCATCTATTAAATCATTAAAACGTTCTAAAATTATCTCTCATATATATATTACCAATGAATTTTTGAAAACACATATATAAATTATGTACACATGGAAATAATGCCTGGGAGAAGATATATTTTAACTGAATATATTACTTAAAAAACACAATTAATAATCTAGTATGAATAAAGCAAAATAAAATCCATACGTTTAAATCTGAAAATAGCCTACACTACAGGCATATCCATATCACAAAATATGTTTAATAGTATAGATGACACATTTCAAGACTATTAATTATCATAAGCATAATTCAGTAAATAAATAAATGTGATTTTAAGGTTTAATACCGTACAACAGAGGGACGACCTCCCATTATAGTTGGTTTGAACGTCTTCCTCTTCTCCATAAAACACAATAGCAGCATGATGGCAACCTTACGAGTCAATAGATAGATAAAAGTTATTTCAGTATTATGGAATCACATGGTTAAACAATAAAAACAATATAACATGTGTAAAAATGAAACTACATCAAAGACATCATACTTAGGTTAACACAAGAAAGAGAATATAGTCTCTTATTTTCATTGTGGTGCTTAGATACTGATGACAAAGTATTTTCAACTTATCATTCACTGACAGAATTGAATTTATCTGTCAGTTCCTTTTCAATAAATGACCTATCTTGACCTGAAACAAAAGTAGCAGAATCATCTGCATGAAGAACTTTATTTTTAACTACAGTCTGCAAATTAAGAAAAATAATATCACCATGTGTGGAAAAATACCAGAAACTAGTACATAAATAAGTTTTTGCCTGTCGGACAAAAATGACGTAAACGGAATGCATTGTATAAATATTTCATAACCTCAATATATCAATAAGTTTATTGTAATATTTCTATAAACTGGACTCTTAACAAATGATAACATTTGTATTAAAAACAACTGAATAGCTTTTCAGTTTATTGCCATCATTGACATTCAAAAAAATGACATATAACCCTTAAGTTCATGAATATTTTTGTCAAAAGCTAGAAAACTGTGGACAAAAAATAGATAATTAAGATAATGAAGGACAACTTGGAATTAATAATTATAATATTTTCCCCACAAAACACTGGAATAAACGGATCCGGCCAATTAAAAAACCATTTAAGATTTACCCTTCAAGGATATTAAATATTTAATTTCATAAGATAAGCAAACATTTGATTAAAAAAGTTTTTTTATTTAATCCTCATCCCCCATTTGCCCCCATCCTTTCCATTGGCAAAGTATTAACTTTACCTCAATAAATCCTGATGAGCATTAGAAATTTGAATTTAACCACTATATCTCTACACTTCTCTTATCTAATGTATATATGAAGTCCTGTTTAATGAGGGTCAATCTGCCCTCAAAAACAAGGCACAAAAACCAGCTTTCGCTATCGAGTAAGGACACCAGTCAGGCACTAAAATGGTTAATTTTGAAGCACAAAGTGGCAATAATTCATCTCCATACAATTACCACGGAGAATTAGCCGAAAATATGAATTTTGAACCAACAGTAGATCAATGCAGGGCGGCCTATGAGGATTTAATTGTACAGTAACCCGTGATGATATGAAAATGGGGCTGTTATGCCAAATAAGGGTCGTGCGTTTCAAGCCGCCTACCTGTTCCAGGGGCTCAGGCATCTTAGTATACAAGTCTAGCCGACTATCTGCCTACATCGTAGGACTTCTTCCCTAGGCATTTATTTAGTCAGGACACCGGCAGCTGGTCCACAGTTCAGGTTCTGGTCTATTTTCGCTATCTCAAGTCTCAAATGTTCTCCCGATGGCCTGTGCCTTTACAATGACGAGCATGCACCGAGGGGAAGTGAGATATCTTTTATCGAAACTTAAGCAGTAAACTTAATACAAATTTAGCTTGTGTAGATTCTTCCTAATTGTCACTCTTAATAGAATGATATGGATCAACAAAACCTATGTCCCTTCTCCGCTTTTAGGATGCTCGCTACAGGTACATACACGTACGAAAAGTGAAACTCTTCACAGCAAAAAACCATCATTTGTTTGGTACAGTGAATAAACCGGAAAAAAGGAGGGATCATTGCGACCACACGCTATAGGTTCCAATAAATAAAACATTCATCATTACCACAAGTATTACAACAACCAACATATTTACATCTTGCTGAAAGAAAAAATATAACTACTCGGTACATATTTTACTTACGGCTGGAATTAAGAACCAGTGGGTGTAATCTACTGATATATTGGTTTCAAAAACATTGTCGTCACAAAATCGTGCCAACGGTTTTTCGGTTGTCGTTGCCATTTCCCCTTCTTGTTATCTTTTTGTATCGTGTATTGTCCTATGGGAACAAAATGGAAAGTAGTTGCTGCTAATTACTAAGGTACATGCTTATCAGCCAAATTGTCATTTTCATAGATGATATCTTCCTAGACGTATTTGCAATGCGGGTTTAAACATAATGTCTTGGGTGCCGTTTGTGCTTATTCATTTCTTTCCATTTTATTTACTATAAAAAAATTTCGTTCAGGCATATATTGCATATATTCGGCGTTATTTGTAGTAGTATTAATTTATTCTATCCAGATCTAAGGTTCTGATAATGTCCATTTAAATTCAGTTCGGTTACACTTCTGGATCTCGAGCAATTTTACCAACAAAACCCGCTAAATTAACAAGCCTGTTAAAGTTTATAATATCTTACTACGTCATGATATGTAATGCGAATAGATAAAGTAATATAAGGTTTTTTTAATTACAATGTTAATAGTTTTTTTGTATCACAATTATCTGACTATAAAAGATTGAAAGATAGCTATTTCGATTAACAATGATACTGGCATTTGATCAAACCGCTTATGAAATCTATCAGAACTTATTACGCTAATTCAAATAAACTTATCGGCTTGTCCTTGTCCGTTTCAGTGAATTAATCAATGTGCGTCTTTTTGTCCGTTAAAATTGCTGTTCAAGTTCGTTGATAGTTTCTTGATAGTTTCTTTCATTATCAGACACGTACATCTGATTTCAATTTGAAACGAAGTCATTTATTTGATCGTATGTGTAAAGAGGATAAACAAGGGAGGAATGAAAATAAATATTTCATGAGTGCCGTGTTCACGACTCAAACATGACAATTTTCATACCACTGGATGAAATTAAATCCTGCATTTATAGGGAAAAAACTTTTTTTGACATTACAGTTTGAAAGACTTCCCCTTAAATTTTGTGTATTCGCTGGATTTAAAAGAAAGTAGCCTGGCAAGACACAAGTGAAGATACAGAAAATATATTTTACAACATACGGCAAATGAAATTACGCATTTTATTTCCTCAATATTTTCTATATTTCATCAATAATTAAAGTGACATTATGCTTATTCAAGGGTATATAGTGAGTGAACGCAGTTTTCATTTTGCCATAATTCCTTTTGATTTAATCATTTACTTCGCATCAAATATAAATAGCACATACGTCCAAACGCAATTTCTGTTAATATCTTTTAGAATTTACCTGTAATGTTCAGTTTATAAAAAGAGTGGGGTAGTCTTTTTATATTGTCGGCAGATTTATCATTTTATCCTAAACATTTTCCGATATCAACTGTTGGTCAAACACCATTTTAACACTCACTCTTTTGAAATATGAAGTCAATTCAGCTCAACTTGACTAAGAAAATATGAGCATAATGTCACTTTAAGTATATAATGAATGTTCCTATTTTCTAGATTTGAATTTCTATAGTATTCTTTCGCAATATTGATCTGATATATTTGAATATTCAATGACCTTTTGTCGGTAATTGTCGGATTCCGAAGTATATCAAACGGATTTAAAATATGTCATAACGGTACATTTTTATGGTTTATGTATAACTTTAAGGAACCGACACAACACTTGCCTAACTAGCCTCGTTGATGAGTGACATTTTGCTTATATTTTTTTAGTCAAGTTGAGCTGAATTGACTTCATATTTCAAAAGAGTGAGTGTTAAAATAGTGTTTGACATATTTTGCGACACTTGACTTCTACTAAGTTTTTGTAAATGCCAATCAACCATTGAGCGTCTGTATAAATTGAAATTATGAACCTTGACAAATATACATCTATATATTCTATATATATATCAAAGTTATGATTTTATTTCGACATCATTACTATCATTAAAAATAAATAAGTAAATCGTAATAAATTACGGAAACTAACGAAAAAGCTTCCGAAAATTAATGACAGTATGCATAAAACAAATGATATCACCTGAATAATCAGCAAAACGTTTAAATTTCTGAACAAAGACGACCAGGGTGTGCAATTACAATTTTAACAAACTGAAAATTTGTAGAGTATGATTATCTTACTTTTATAGCTCTGTCATAATAGTCAACAAGCCATGCGATTTATGTAAAATTTAAAACATTCCTTATGTGTAATTTACAAAAAATATACAAAGGATATTAGTGTGTTTTGCATGTAAGATCGATTTCACTGAGTGAACATCAGATGTTATATTTTCTTTGCTTAACATCCTGCTGTTATATAGTTTATATCGACTGGACTCCCTATTATGGTGATATATTGCTGACAGATTTGCAAAAAAGCTGAGGTTATGGCAGCTTAGGTTATGCTTTTTTTAACATGTCAAGGTGACATTCGCAACTTAACTAAAAAATATGTCTGTATTAAACGACAGAGAGATGGTTCAGAGATATGTCTTCATCTACATTCAAATATAATCCGGCTACTGTGAAAATGACATTTTATATTCTCACTGTGAAATTATCAAACTTTAATTTCACTGACTACTAAAACATACAATTAAATGTGTCAATGTAATAGCTCATGCTTCCTAAAAATATGTGTATTTTTTCTGATTGCATTGCTTTTTAAAATATACATTTACGTAATCGCATCATCATTTTTACATGACAAAAAAGTATTTGCTACACCTTCTACAATCTTTGACCTTCAGTCCATGACACAAGACAGTTGCAGCGAGTTTGTATTTTATTAAGAAGCTAGACAAGTACATGTTTTAATTTGCAGAATAAATTTGATCATTCGTTTCGAAGCATATATACGCAAAGTAAGACACATACCGATTTATAAATCCATATTTTATTTACCCACACATCGTTTTGCTTCACTTGAAGTTGTGTTTATTGTGTTTTTCTTTTCAGAAAAGTCAATGGTAAAGCGGGTCTATACGATTTCAGAAAACGCTATCTGGGTTATTAATTGAAATGCGATACTCAATGCGGAGTATGCAGTTTAACAATCTCATAAAACCAGGTACATAAATGTTATTGTTCGCTACCTTATAAGGTAGTATATAAGATCGTCAAAATACACGATATTTATAAATTATCTCATTTCATTCATGGAATGTTATATACAAATTTATGACTGACAAACTTTGCATGAAAAATCGTTCCTACTGCGTTAGGTATTCATTCAAATTTAAAAACAAAATTTAACGAATAATGATGAAAAAGATAAGCTCAATCCTTGGCAAATACATGATACATTAATGACTGAACACTAGAATTTATTATAAGGCATGCATCCATATTGATGAATTATATTTTGTTGTTGGAATGGATATATTTGATTGATATTGAGTTTTATTATATGATCTAAATATAGCTGCAATCTCATTTGTCCAAACAGTAGTCAACAGAACTTTTTATAAAATCATATCTACTGGGTGTAGTATCTTATTCACTTTCCCAGTCTAAAACATATTCAATGATCCTACACCATAGACTGTTAATTACGCGGTTTAATTAAAACATAATTGTTGCTTTTTGTTCATTATGGCATATTTCTCGATTAAAGTATTATTACTTTACTATTTTACTTAAAGGCTACACCGCAATGATGAGTATAAACTTGAATTATTTTTGTATGCGCAGCGATCGCGTAGTCGTTACACGCCTAACACGTGCGTCTTTTTTCCGCCCTTCAACAAGGCAAAAT
The DNA here is from genome assembly GCF_026571515.1 of Ruditapes philippinarum. Lineage (NCBI taxonomy): Eukaryota > Metazoa > Mollusca > Bivalvia > Venerida > Veneridae > Ruditapes > Ruditapes philippinarum. Next base: position 31,418 of record NW_026863363.1, on the reverse strand, counting down.
GTGAACATGTATATAAGGTTGTACCTTTTGTGATTTTTTTGATTTTTTAGCCTATTCATATAACAAAACAATTATTGACTAGTGAGCCATTGAATATGGTGTGATATTATCACATCATATTCAATGGCTCACTAGTCAATAATTGTATAATATTGGGCGATTTATGTGTCTTTATGCTTTGTTTTTGAAGATATCTGTAAATGTTGGTTCCATGTTGTTTTGTGATGTATGTAAATACTGTGAAGTTGATAATGACGGAACAGATAACTGCGATCAACCATCCTAGGAGTGACTAATAGGTCCAGCTTTCAAACAAGGATTTATTTATTACAAACTGACAGCACACTTCCCATGGAATTTGAAGATTGTTGAGACATTTTGAAAATCAAACTGCATGCATATAAACATAAACACCCGAATACTCGGACTATGCAGCTGACGATCCTTTTCCGAAATTCAAGACGATCGCCTATCGGACAATTGCTCATCGTATTTCTTGTTTGGAGATTTCAATTCACGTACAAAATCAACTGAAGATTACAGTCGATAGACATTTTTGGAAAACCAAAACGTTCTTTGCGATGAATTTAATACTGAAATGAGTAAATTTCAAAATGCACAAAGTGTAAAGCTATTACTTTATAACACCGATAAACATAATAACAGTTATGGTAATAGATTTTCTGATTTTTAACAATTAAATAATGAGTATATATTAAATGGTCGAACTTCTGGCGATTATACCGGAATTACTACTTGTAAAGGTACCAGTACTGTCGATTATTTTATATGTAATTCAAATCTGTTTAAAAATGTACTCGATCTTACTGTTAAAGATTGTTGTCTCATTTTATAAGATGCACATAATCCTATTCTTTAAACATTGAATACTAACCAAATTGATATTGTTGAACATGTTAATAATACTGAACCATCTATTAAAATTATGAGACAATAAGAAACGTGAAAGCTTTTTACAGAAATTTGTCATAAATCTTATAGAGGAATTAAATGAAAAACTTGACATTTTGAAAAATAGCGACAATTTTAATCAGCAAAATGCAGATGATTTAGTTACAAATATCTCCTCACTATTTCTTAAACTTCTGAGGAAGCATTTGGCTATAAAGTAAAAAAAACAACAATAAAGTAGTAAATAACAATAGCTCTTGGTTTGAAAATCAGTGTAGGAAAGCAAGAAGATACTTTCATAGAGCGAAATATTTATATAAATTAAGAAAAAACTGACGACAACAAATATAATCTTAAAGAAGAAATTAAGATATTTACAAACATACTATGCGTTCGTTTAAAAAAAAACATTTGAATAGAAACATTGATTAATTCCGCAAATTAAAAATCAAAGACCCCGAGAAATATTGGAAGTTACTTCGTAATAATAACAGTCAATGCAAAACGAAAGCAAGTATCGGTGAAATGTATGAATTCTTCAAAAATGTTAATTTTTCAAATGAATTAACAATTATTGACAATAACACATTTGATCTAGAAAATAATGAGCATCTATTAATTGTCCTATAATATATGAAGAGATTGATAAGGCAGTAAAAAATGTTGAAAAATAATAAAGCATGTAGGTTAGACCAAATAGTTAACGAACAAATAAAATGCTCATATAGTTTAATGAAAGATACGTAGTTCAAACATTTCAATTTAGTCTTTGAAAAAGGTGTTATACCTGAAATGTGGACTTTTGGGATAATAAATCTAAAATATAAAAACAAAGGTGATGCTAGTAAACCTGAAAATTATAGACCTATAACACTTCTAAGCTGTTTAGGAAAACTTTTTACCAGTATAATGAATAATAGGCTTACTACTTATGCAGATGAAAATAATATAATAAATAATAGTCAAGCATTGGGTTTTTTAGGAAGGGGTTTTCAACCACAGACCAAATTTTTGTATTACATCATTTAATCAATTACGTTAATAACAGTAAAAATAAATTATTCTGTGCTTTCTTCGACTTCAAACAAGCCTTTGATACAGTCTGCAGAAATGGTCTTTGGCAAAATCTCTAACCTTAAAATAACAGGAAAATGTTTAAATCTCATTAAAAACTTGTACGATAACATTTAATTGTGTGTCAGACATGTCAGAGTTAACTTTGAAGTTTATTTTAAGCTTACGTCAAGGAGAAAACTTGTCCCCTCTACTTTTTTCAATGTTATTGAATGACCTTAGCGATTATTTTGCGAAAAGTAATCACACTATGGGAATCACGGTACAAAATGACCAAAACGCAGACGAAATTCCTGATTTTTTTAAAGATATTTATATTAATTTACGCTGACGACACTGTTATTTTATCTGAATCGGTTGAAGGTTTTCAAAAATCATTACATTTGTATGAAGATTATTGTAAAACATGGGAACTTATTGTAAAACATCTAAATCTAAAATTGTAGTGTTTTCTAAAGGACGACAACAAAACTATAATTCTATCTTGAACAACGAAAGATTAGAGGTAGTTATGGAGTACAAGTATCTAGGAGTTTTATTTTGTAAAAGTGGATCATATACTAAAACTAAAAAGCTCATAGCATTACAAGCAACTAGAGCAATGTATAGTTTGGTAAGATACTCAAATCGACTTAGTTTACCAATTGATATCCAAATATATCTTTTTAATAAAACAATTAAACCTATTCTTCTTTAATTGGTCGGAAATAATGGGATATGGTAATATAGAAGTGATTGAACGATTACAATTAAAAAAAATAAAGTATATTTTAAATATGAAACGATCCACTCCGAATTATATGGTGTACGGAGAAACAGGCTGCCGGTCTCTATCATTTGATAGAAATGAAAGAATAAAAAAGCACGATGTAAATAATCATCAAAAGAAATTGTCGTCTCTATTATACAATATAATTTATAATCTTTTAAAAAATTTAAGTGAAAATAATTTGAGAAAAAATATCCTTGAATTGCAAACTTACGACATTTTTTATAAATTGCGGTTTATGTAATATATGGGATACACAAAAGTTCGGAAACGAGAAGTGGTTGAAATAAGCAATTAGACAGAAACTAAAAGATAGTTTTCTAAATAATTGGTAATCCGTTATTGAAAACGCAAGCAAAGGTACATTCTACAGAATATTCAAAAAAGAATTTAAATTCGAAAAATACCTTTTATCAACTCCTACTTCGTTATATGATAAAATTTCGTACACGTACCATTGATTACCAATAGAAACCGGAAATTGGGCCTGAATGCCAATCAATCAAAGAACATGTACCTCTTGTAACAATAAAATGGGCGATGGATTTCATTACTTATTTGAATGTGTTTTGCTCAATGATGAAAGAATGAAATTTTTGAAAGCCTATTAATACAGACGCGCAAATACATTCAAGCTTGAACAACTAATTAACACAGAAAACAAGAGCGAATATTTGAAATTATGTAAATTTGTTAAAACAATCATTTTAAGATAATTAGATAAGTATACACCTCGTATTTGATTACTTACATTCCAAGAATTACTTACATTCCAACACTATTACACGAATATTTCATAGATTAATTTTTTATTACCCATAGTAGAGTGTTTGTTTTTTATAATCTTTGTCTAATAGTATGAAACATTTTCATTTAGCTTTTAAGTATCAGTGAGTCTAGAAATGTCATTGTAAAGGTTTAAAATATTATGTCGTACTTAATTGTACTTCACTTGTCAGTTGTTTATATTATTATTTCTTTTTTCTTTCTTTTTTGTAACCATTGTCATCGTTTGTCGATAAATAAAAAGAAAGGTAATATAAAACGAAATTATACCCTTAAAGAATGTCTAAATTATGGTAACATATTTACTAAGAAATTTAACAATTTGTGGTTTTTGATACATTGTTAATTGAACTGCTGTTAAGCAAATGATTTGAAAAAAATACTCTTTTTAAGAACTATTTTACCACTGAAAGTATATAAACATTGTACATATGTTTAAAGAGCCTCTACTAGCATTGTATTTATTACTAAACACATTTATTCATGTTAACATGAAATGTGTGTAATAAAGGAAATTTGACTTTGACTTGAACAAAATCAACACTGTTCGATTGTGAACATGTCATCACTTTGCTTGGTAAAATTGTTACCAAGTTTTAATCAGTAATTACTTTCCACTTGCAGAAGTTTTTAAATTTTGATAAATCTCAGTTGATCGAGTAATTTTGTTTTGTGTGTATAACTTTTGAAATTTTACATAGAATGCTGTCCACATTAATATACAAAAGATACATGTATTCTTAAATAAGATTCATCACGACAAGGAGTTTTTTTGGTAAATTAAAACGTTTGGAAATTTAACAAATCCTTAAATTTATTGCCTTTGTCATATTAGGTATGTAGGTTTTGGCCATTAAACTTAATAAACTTTAAAAGCACATTAAGCCTGAAGAATGAACACATTAATTGTGTCTTTCTTTAGAAAGAGATAACGTGAGTTAAATAATTTTATAATACTGGATTCAGAACACAATAGTCTTATCACATAAACATTGTGCTAAAGTAGAAATTGTCACAAAGAAGGCATCTGTGGATGTTTATAAATTTAGTATTTCGCTATTTTTTATGTTTAAATGTTATATTCTGCTTAAACCGGTTATCGGGACATGAACAGAAGCTTGTAATTACTACTCCCATCAATGAACAGACTCAACTGACCGCGCTGAATAACATTTCTTCAATCTTGTCGTTTTCGGTGATCGATAGAGATTTTTGTTGTTGTTGTTGTTGTTTTTGTTTGTTTTGTGTTTTTGTTTCTATCATGTCTTAATAATCATATCGATACACTCAATTTAGATCAACACTATAAGGTCATAGGTGTTTGAACTTTTATCAGAATATTCTTAACCCGTTTTAAATTCATGTGGTATAAGGAATGTTTTTTATTAAAAAGGTTTAACGGTATCTTTTGAAACATGATCATTTATATCATGAACCCCCAAATTATTTTCCTTTTATAAACTTATAAACTTCCTTTTTTGTATACAAGTATAATATAAAAAAAACATTCAATCCATGTCCCTAACAATATGTAAGATGTTATAGTCACCGTGGTTTTCAAACTATCCAAACGCTGTAGAATTGGGGATTAACGATAATTAGTGTAAGGGTGATCATCTTTTTAAAGCTGCCAACTGCAAAAGATACTATAAAATATCTCAAATAGAAATATACTTTCACTCACTTTGTATTTATAATGTAAAAGCCGATATAAATATACAGATTAAAGTTCTAACAACGTGATCCTTTAACATCCTCTCAACTTGTATTGATCTACTGCAGGGCATGTTTTTAGATACAATATTATGCTTTTCATTTTATATGTCAATAAATACACAATATGAACAGTTATTGCAATTTCCATAGGTCGTACTTTTTTGGTCGAATAATATATAATATTACACATACAAAGCACATTTCCTACCTCATCTGCTTATTAAATTTCAACAAGAAGCTATTATTCAACAAGTGATATATCACATGTTTTAGAGTTATATTGTACACTAATGACATACAAAATAGCGTATGAAACAATGTAATGAAAGAGAGTGCATATACATATCTAATTGTCCTATTTACTGTCAATAAAGGAAACTTTATTTTAGTTTTGATCACCGGTTGTAACATTGAAGACATGCATTAAGTGATGGTTAATTTTTTGGCGGAAGTGTTTATGGAAGTAAGTGAATTGGTCGCAATTTATTTTTCAGATTGCTTTGCAAACAAAAAGGACTACGATCATATCATATTGATTCGATACAATCAATTAACAGCTACCAAAAAAGGATATTTGTTTGCTTTGCATGTAAGACGGAAAATTAGATTTCTGCTGATAAACTGCATATCTAAAAACTTGCTTTATCAATCACCTCAAGCGTTATCAGACCCATAAATATATATATATATAGTTTGAAACGAACTGAAATGACCTACTACTATTTTGATATAGAATTTGAATCAAAAATATGATTTACTATTAAAATTCCTCTCACAACTGGCTAATCATACGAGACAATTTCTTATCAAATTGACATTGACTGTAAATTTGCATACTATTGCGCGCGATATAACCTCGAGATGTACTTGAAAGGTTTTGTTTCATTTGAATTTTTTAAAAACGAGAAACGCAAAGATTAATTAAAACATTATTGATATAATGCCAAAAATGTGCCTAATATAATTAAATTTACCAGGCAAGGCTTCAATGAGGTTTTCATCAGTAGCAAATGCAAGCATGGTATTCTATATATATTTCACAGTAATTATCAGATTTAAAAGAAAATACAATTGCTGGTGTTCAGGAGTGAACTATAATTTGATCGTACATACAATGAAAATTTATTTCAAGCTTTGAAGTGGGGTTTAATCATTTCATATTCTTTTCTAATTCATGACGTCATCATATCATGACGTCGCATTACTCTTGCTGAAAAAATAATTCTGTAAGATTTCCCGAATTTGTTACATATTTAACATGATTTAGGCGAATTTTTGTTTGGTTCTCTTAATTCAGCACATTTTACTACCGACATAATTTATATCTGACCATTTTTTCAGTTCCTTATAATACATTCTTTTCATCCACATTTAATATAGCCAGGCTACTGTAATATTGTATTTTAAAATTTTACTATGAAATAATAAAAATGTAGCTTTAATGACTTCTGAAAGTGTAATAATGTTATTTATCTAATAAAAGCAGATTCTTTGCTATCACAACGTCATTTCGTCCTTAAATTGGTGCGATTCAAATAAATTCGGAGCCAGTCACTTCATACCTTGCCATGTCAAATATCTTTAAACGATGTACTGGCACATCTTGGTTAAGGTCGTTAACCTTAACATGTTCAAATCACTCTCCCCTCACCGCTTTGGGTTCGAATCCCGACAGGGACTTTGGATTGTTTCATGTAAGGAAGCAATCCAGCTAGATTACGGAACGTCTGTGGTTCTACTCAGGTGCCCGTTCGTGCCTGAAATAATGCACGGAAGGGCACCTGAGGTCTTTCTCCACCGGTAAAGCTGGAACGTCGCCATATGACCTATACTGTGTCGGTTTGACGTAAAACCCCATCAAACAAACAAACATCTTGCTTATAGCTATCTTTGTTTCGTAGAAGTAACATTTATAAAAGGTTTAAAATAAACTTCATATAGATTTTACAATGACAACACAATACATTTTTCAACAACCTTCATCATAACTCATTAAATTAACAGCTTATTGTCTTCCCTGTGAAGATACAGAAAAAAAACTATTATATCAGCTGTTCGGTAAAACATCAAAAAAAAAGAAATTCAAAACATGTATTAGATAAAGAAATGGCAAGTCATCCGATGCATTCCTTGTAAAAAAGTTCCTACCCCATGAAAGTATTAATACTAAAATATAATAGCTATATACAATGTGTATAAATCCAATCGAATTTTTATAAAAGGAAATGTATAGGCACAGCATACAAGGTTATGAGTACATATAAGTATATAAGTTATCTTATTATATATCGTATTATAACAGGTAATTAAATACTCCAAACAAACTTATATCATGAACATTATTAATATTATAAACATCATCTATAATTCGTCTCGTAGTTTTAGTAATACAATGTACGAGCATGTCATGTTGAAACAACAATATATAAAGTACATTAAGTTGCCTGAGCAAGCGCTTCTGCCTCCTCCATCAAACTTCTTAACAAAATTGGAAACCCAGTATAAATGACGAGCACTGATAATAATACAATCAAAGCCATCAAATTGATGAGAATATTTGAAGGAATCTCAAACTTGTAATTTCTGCAACATCTTATAGAAAATCCCCAAGCGTCTGCCGAATTTTCCTGGTCAACAATAGCTGTTTTGTCATCGCATTTAATGTCCGTCAGACTCAGCGTTGTTCTGTGTCGGGATTCTTCTCTTTTACTTTCCCGAACTCGCAAAGCCACGAGTGACGGATTCCGGATTAATGTCAATGCAAGCCACCATCTTCTCTTGGCAATGCTGTTTCCTGAAACACATTATAAATATACAAACTACCATTTTATTTTCCATGATATACATCCATATGTTACAATAATGAAAATGAAACAATTTTGCGGTTGATACTGAGTAAAATGTTTGAAGGTTTTACACCAGTAGTAAGGTAAGTATTATTTAAGAAGATAAGTTCGGAAAAAAATGAAAAATAGGATTACAAGAATAAAATTGACAATCTACGCTTTTATAACATTTATTTAACATTTATTTCTAAATATCATAGTTTTACCTGTTTCAATTGGAATGTGATTTGAGAAGCTTAAATTGCCATAAACAGCGTTCTCGACTGCATATCTTAGAGGTTTTCTATCTCTTCTATTTTCCAAATTAGATTTCACGAGGAAACAAAACACGCGCATCACAGGGTGATTGTGTGCCACATCAACCATTATCATTCCGATGTAGTTTACATAACCTGAAATCATAAATTACGTCTGTTATACGTTATAATGTTTGCGTTTCGCCGGTAGTGTTAGTCATTTTCCGTTTGAAACAGAATAAAACTTAATTATCTCCAAAGCGTACATATCAAGAAGAAAAATGCGCTGCTTCAATTATTTAATGTCACATAAAATTAACATTCTAAGTATGCTTCTTCAGGATGGCTGTTTTGCTACCTCTTTGTGCAGAATGGAAATGTCTGTTAAGAAAATAGAATATTAATAGATTGATCAACGTATACACCTGCACCTAACTGAAAAACCTTTGGTTATATTAACCCTCGGTTAAACGCTAATCTTTTATTAAATTTAACCAGTTTTGGTTAACTAACCAAATTGGTAAATTACGTGTATAAACTGACATAACCATATAATTACATTTGGGGATATTGTGTTTTGATGTGTGTTATATGAAAACTTATTACATAATAATTTATAACTGATTTTCAACATGATCGTAAGACACTACAAGCCGTCACCAAATAATGAAGCAAAAAATACAAACATTTATCCATAGCTTCATATCCTCGCATTAGCAGGCTTCTGTCCATCCTAGGAATCATAAACACGCCCAAAAATGCACCAAGCAAAATACGCTTAAGGAAGGTAAAGAGTCCGATACTCGCATTAAGGAAAATAGTGAAGAAGCTAAATACATCGTAAATATTCCTAAAATGAAAAAAAAATGACATTAATATAAGTAAAACAAGCATGAAATAACATCTAAGTTAAAATATTCTAAACTGGTGTACAGTCAATTGACAAAGAAAACTGGGTTGGAATTCTACCAATTACTTCATTTTCATATCAAAGCAGGAAGTCAACAAGGAAATTGTAAAGCTACATACTAAATGATTATTCAGTAAGCTTTCTGTTTAGTTATGATTATTACATTTATACAAATATGATTTTAGTCGGTAAATGTGATGAAAAATACTAAACCAAACTGAAAACTTGACAATTCGGTATTTTCGGGACCAGATTTTCAATATTACTTTTACTGCAATGACTTAAGTTGTTTGCTATGCACAGAACACCTCGACATCAGTAGAAAACACGTTTCACCGTTTGTCTTAAATGTTGATTAACGTAAATGATGTCTGAAGAACATCATTACGAAATCATTACGAAGAATAGTATGAAACAAATATTCATGAACAATTGTGTCCACATCTAGAGTCTCGCAAAGTCACAAAACGTCTCCTCATTGACCTCAGAATTTGAGCAGCAGCATTTCACAAAAGAATCTGTGTAAGAACTGTCGTATGGGGTCTAATGTTGCCTTGCTGGATACTTGTAAATGGCCATGTCTCTGCATAAAGGGGCGCAGATCAGGTTGCAAAATCTGATCCCTGTATTGAACAGCTTTAGTTTCTTTGCACAATAGCAAGAAGAGAATTTCCGTTTGTACAAAAACAGCCCTAACTCACGACGCTGCCTATGCCGAATCGGTCAACGTCATGGGCGTAGACTGGCATGACGCTCACCTCGCCTGCGGTACACACGATTCGTCACTGAAGACAAGCGAATGTCACAGTCTTTGATTGAACCTTACGTGTACGCAGAAGTCGAGAATTGGTTAATAATGGGCCTTCGGGGCGAGTTCGAATTCGACAGCGTGTATAGCAATCCTTCGACCAAACATCCCCTTCCTGTGGAAGATGCAGTGACATTTTTTATTGTATTTTTGAGATTGTCACACGAACCCATGAACTCCATTGAGGAGACTGAGCGTAAATTTTAAAAAACAATTAATGCTATTACTTTCGTAAATACTAGTATTGTGGTGGACACAGATTGGCCAAAACATAGAGCTATAAACTGGTAAACGTGACCGTATATGCAAAATCTGAGGAATGTTTTTTTATGATTCTTTTTAATATCGGAGAAAGAGAATAGAATCCTTCACTGAACGCCCATTCTCCCTTTAAGTCACCAGTACGTGACCATCGTTGCTCTGAGATTTAGAAGCGAATGTTTCTGCACCCGATAACTCTCAAACCTCAAGCTCCGAACAGCAACTGTTGTTCACCCTTACTTACTATAGAAAAAAGAAACGAGCATAAACAATATGTCCGTCTAGTAGTGACGCCGAGAAAAAAAGTACAATTCTTTTGCTTACCACACCGGTTTTTTGTTGGGTTTTTTTCGGTTGGGCAAAATTCCGTATAGAACGTACCAAACTGAATAGAAGCACGTTACTGTACAGTTTCAAGGAATTCTCGGTGTCATACTGTTTCCAGTTGCTAAAGATACTGTTTTAAAACATTTTATTGAACCTTTAGAAGAAATACGTCAAAACTTACTTGCGCCGCCTTTTCATTTTGGCTCACTATATGTACTTGAAAATAATTAATTTTGACCGAGACGATAGCCGAGATCTATATTAATTTTTCAGTACATGTCAAATCCGATTTTCTAGCTTAAAACTCCATATCTGTTTCATACGGCTTGTCAAATTTGACTTGAAGCCAACGCAAATTGATTTTTTTCAGTTAGGTAGGGGAACGTGTATTCATTATGTTCCTAAAGAAAAACAAATACGCAAATAAAATAAACTTCTTTGACCTTTATTAACGCGTTGACAACTAACCGGACGTGACGTCAAGCCTTATCCTTGCGTTCTTTAATGGGTTTACAGAATTTTATTTTTATTATAACAGTCAATATATTCTAATATTGAAACACAAAAACAAAACCCTCAAAACCAAATAAGAGAAAAACAGTTCTTGAGCCAGCGGACTATATTTATCCTCAGCATGTTATATACAGCTAGTGGTCTATATTTGTCCTCAGCATTTATAAGTTATATACCTGTTATCTACAGCTAGCGGCCTGTATTTGTCCTCAGCATTTATTTTCGGCTGAATGAAATATCGACCAATCAAGAAAGTCTGTACTTTGAATATGATGACCATACAAATCGGATATCTAGAAGAACAAATCAAATTCTACAGCGGAATCAATACTGCAATATGTAAGCACTTATATTTTGTCAGTAGGTCTGAATTTACCATGATTAATTGTATTTCATTCATCGTATCGAAACATTGTAAAAGACTGGAAAACACATTTTGGCTACGGTTTTTTATATAAAAAAAGTATCTGAATAGATAACATTAACAGATGCTTTAGCTTATTCCACTAGAGAGAGTTTATTAAACATTAAGTTTGAGATTGCTTCAATCAACCGTTGAGATGGTCTGCTTGATATTATAAATATTCATATTCCATTGAATAAACAAAACATACAAGTAATCAATGAACAACCTTATTATACAAAGACCCTTCGCTGGACCCCCCATATCTATAAACTTTCAAATAATCAACGTGTGTCCATAGCTGGGAAAAAGGATAACATAACAACTCGTTTTGACAACACCATGAAATTACAAAATTTTAAAATCATGTAAGCTGAATATACAAATACAAATAACAATAACCATTCCAATGCAATGGAACCAGGTTTTCAATATCACCCTTTCAAGCGTCGGCCAGACTTGTAGAGTATTCCTATTAACAAAATACTTTTACATTACCAGGTAAATTCAAAACAAGTTTAATTACGATATTTCATTTCAACTCCAGTCACTGACCGGAAAACGATTTTCTATTTTGTTAGTTTTATTAGTAACAGTGATATTGACCCTAGGGAACCCAAAAGAAATCGCAGGTGAGGCATTTACGTATGCTTGCAACACCACAAGATTCTTTTAAATATCTCATTCCAAACTTATATTATTGACCTGACACTGATTTTTATATTCAGTAACAGTAGCCTTTGATTTGACTCTTTGCAAACGCAATCCCAAGTGAGGTCTTTCCATGGTCTTGCTTAACACCAATTTTTTTAAAATCTCAATCCTAACTCTAGTTCTTGTCCGGAAAACGATTGTTTATGTTTAGTCACAGTACCCTTGACCTTAACCACAGGGGACCCAATAGTAATCCCAAGCGAGGTCATAACATACTTTTGCTACACACCAAGTCTCATTCCAAATTCTAGTTATTGACAGCAAACCCTTTTTTCTATTTATAGACCTTTCCCTCAAGATCCCGAAAAAAATACAAAGCGTGATCTTTTCATATGCTTGCTATATAACAAGTTTCATTACGATAAGTCAATATAATCTTTAGTTATTGACCCGAAATCTTGTTTGATGTTCATCCGCTTGCCCACCCGCCTTTACGCAAATCTGATAACTTGGTTGTTTTTTTTTTCAAAATTGAAAAATAAATAAAATTTAAAATATAGTTGATATATCTATTATACGATATGATAAAGATACATTAGCCACTGGAACTGTTTCCACATCTCGTCAAGTTCCTTCCTCAAGTTTAGGATCTTGATAATCATAAACATCAACGCTAATGGAACAAACACAAGCAAATAGCAAAACACTGTTCCTGAAACATTCAATGTAAGCTATTGAATTGTCAGACCGGTACACAATTTTATATAACAATTTTGTATTTATAATAATGTTATGTTTTTTTTTCAAGTTCTTATATTTCATTTTGCAAAGACTTTCTAAAGTAAAATATATAAACGTAGAAAATACCAAAAAAGTAATTGTATCGAATATTCTTAAGATGTCTTGCTTTTTGTAAAGAATAAGTATACATTTCACTAAGGTTACCGTTATATATTAACAACTGAGTTGTGTCAGTTACATGTTTAGGAATTTTAAACTTATTTTGCTTACAATCAGTTAATAAAAACAAGCTTTCGACATTTAGTATTTTTCAGAATAAAATGACGTTACTATAAAGTAACAAATAATCTAGCGTCCGTTTTTTGTGTTTATTTTTAACTCATTTTATCTAACTTATAATTATCATGTGCTGTAAAGCGTTGTTATAATGCCGCCAATTGCTCTGTTGGTTGGTTGGGTGGTTAATAAAATTAACATAATACTTTACCTACCCCAAAACATTCCCGTTATTGATGTTCCAATAAAACGCATCCCTTGTGCCTGAAGAAAGAAATATCAAAAAAGAAAAAGAAGAGCTTAAAATGAATATCACACGAACGATCAGGTTACATTGATCTAAAATCTGCCTCTTTCAACTATTCAAACAGCCTATTGCCAGTCACTTATCATTTAGGTCTTATATTTGCATTTAAATTCAAAAATGAAATGCTGTATAAAATATAAACGATCAAAACAAATTGTCACATAACGCCATTTGAAAACAGAATTTAGGACTAAATTTGGTTGCAAAACACACCAACAAGAAAAGAAAAGAGCATAAGATTATTTTCTATAATCTTACCATGTAAACATTCGGTGAAGGTGTTTGTACCGTATTTGGAATGAAGCTCTTGTCACCCTTAAACAACAGGAGCATGTCTCGCCTGAATTATATACAAATTACATTGATAATATTTCATTTTTTTACAAATATTATCTTTTTTTTAAATTGGTGCTATATTTAAATTAAATCAGGAGTTTGTTCAAGTTTTAAACAAACGATAATACAATTACTCAATGAGTATGATGTCCTGCGATTCATAAAAATTGATTCATATGAATCCAATGAATTGTATAGTTCTGCTGTTCTGTTTTTACTTGCATAAGGACCTAGGAACATACATGTAGTACATATTGGTAGTAGAATGGGTCGAGATACGCCGAAAGATTACGAATAACATTGACATAGCCTTTGAGAGCAATGAACCCAGTTCTGTGTTTTAAAACATGCTGGAAACTGTGCTGTGAAAACACAAATAAATACCAAAACATCACAGACTAGGATTTATTTAACCTATACATGAGACATATGAATTAATAAATAGTATTTTAAACTGCTTTTTTTTAATCTTTAAAAACAAAATTTTATAAAAAAATAAATAATATGTATTATTTTGTTAGAAACTGACCTGTAGTTCATAAGTAAAATGTAGATATTTCTTATACCACAAAGCAACGTAATCATGGTAGCAATAACATTGGCAGCTGCAACAAATACAATTTTTCATGACGTAAAAAAGAATGTATATAATATGTATATAAATATATATTTATATACACATAAAATTGAAGAAAGTGTTCAATTTTCACATCAGCTGTTGTGATTTGTTTCCTGTTTTTTTTTCTGTTTGTAATTTTAAACTTATTTTATTATTGAATTGTTTAAGTGTGGCAATGATCAGATCAAGTAAGCTAATGGACATATCTGATCAGACACCAAGGATTCTGAAGCTGACCTCATAAAACACTGAAAGATAAGGGGAGTCTAAAGCTGAAAAGTGGCTTGTCAGTCTGGCGCAAAATCAAAGTAAATCTTCTCTTTACAAATCATTCTTTGAATTATATATAATAGATATGTACATATATCTAATATGACTTTAAAGCAATTAACATACAAACGTCATATTGTTACCTCTTATAAGATCTACAAAGTCAATGAAGTACGTTTTTGACTGGATTTCCATAAACATAGCACAGTACAAACCAACCTGTAAATAGAAAAGTACGTTTTCACTCAGTTTTTCGAGGCAATCATGGCTTTTGGTCATCGTCACTATCATATAATCACATTCCCCTAACCATTTTGTGCTCACATACTGCCATGTGAATCGGATTGTTTTTTTCATGTAAAAAAGCTTTGAATGTAGCCTACAAAAAGTGGGTGGTTCTACTCAGTTGCCAGCAATAATGCACTAATGTCATCCTGGGGTCTCCCAAAGTTAAAGCTGGAAAGACTCCATAATGACCTTTTAGACCATGTATAATCGAACCATAAATAATAAATAAATATTTTCGCCGCTTTGACCAGTCGTGAGGATCTGAAAGGTCGTATAACATCACATAAAAGTGGTCTAGGTAGTTTTTGTTACACTACGAGGGCTTTCAATATATAATGAAACTGTCCTTATATATCTTAATATCTAACATGGAAATCACAAAATGTGGTATAATTACTAAATATAACTTATTCATGATCAGATTACCGGCATAGGTAGAAAAAATATAACGCGACATAGAAATTATGATCATTAATAACGATAGTAACGCGTTATCGCCCCCATCCGTTCTGTCTTATAAAGACGTAACTTAAAAAGAAACAATTTTTGCAATAACGTTAAACCCCGCCAAACGTTTGTACATTATATCAGTGATGTCATATGAAAACATAATGTCATTTGGTGATGTAAGCAACATTTGTTGACGGTTACCCTGACACGTTGTCACGTTAAGATTATGACGCAAAGGGGACGTCAGGTGCTGGCGAACATTAAGTTTGATTGCATTTAGGTAAATTGGCGACGAACATTAACAATGTTGCCAAAGGCTAAGGAGAAAGACAGTGTTTGTCGAACATTAGTATTAAGGTGGCACAAAAAGTTTTCTGAGGGACACTCACCTCTGAATGAAGAACATAGGTCCGGCAGGAAAAAGTCCGCGAAAGCGTCAAGCGTCTCGTCAATTCAGTCAGCGCTTGATACGGACAGGCGTTTAAAGGTGCGGGAGCTTGCGTAAATTGCCAATGTAAGCATAGGAACTGTGCATTGCATACTGACGAAAGATTTAAGCACGAGAAAAGTAAATAAATATTTAAGTGTTGAATAATCCTAATAGAAGTTAAGTAATTTAAATATAACATATCAGCGTTTTGGATCAAAATAAAAAGCATAATGAAAAATAAGAATTTGAACATTTATAATTCCTGCTTCAATTTTTATGCGTAAATACCTGTCTTAATACAATATAATTATGTATTTTAACCGTTTGACTCCGCCATATTACCTAATATAAAACTTCAATTGAAAGTCCCATCGATTTGACACACTGAAAGACCTACAGACTTCCGTAAATGGTATCATAAAGTCACAACAAGTGAGAGCTTTGAAGACATTATCATCAATTAGTGGGTTGCACGCCATCAAAGATGTTTTCTGCATTCGGGAGCATATTTTGAAAAGCTCTGAATGTGATAAGACATCATATCGATGTTGACTGTGCGGACAACGTCGCTGACGACGCGACATATTGTTGTGTGGAAGTGCTAGTGCAAACATGACCTTCTTATAGATTCCGTAACTTTAAAACTGTTTTATGGATTACTTTAATATTTTCAGATTGTAGTCAAAAATGAATGGACTTTGTTATTTGTATTGTATATAGGCCTAACCTTTGAATGTATCAAATTAAAGATATGAAAACAGTCTCATTATATATTGAACAACCCTCGTATGATTGAATAAGAGACAAGAACTATAGCCTTATACTATCAATACCAGCAGCAATGTTGCATACACAAATAAATTTTCGTAAATAGGTAAAAAAAGGAGTCAATAAAATCCAAGCCATTTTAAATGTACTAGTTACAGTATTAATTAGATTTTGAAGCATCAAATCACGTGAAGACAGGTTGAAATATAATTGTACCTACATTATTTCGATTTACTATGACAAAAACACGATTAAGTAAAAAGTCACACAGGCATAAATATACAGACACACAAAAAAAATGAAATTGCAATGAATGGTGGCAAAACTTGGCCTGCTGAGCTTATCCTTAATTTAAATATGTAAAAGTTGAAATACATTAACTTCAAGCGATTCGGGTACAGCGTAAATTTCAAGGCGTTTTCTAACATGAGGGAAGCTGACATACTATAGAGTTCACATCAAACTTTATCTTAAAGTTACATGACTACAGATGAGCAAATATGTCAAGACAATCAAACTTGAGAAAATGTACTAAGATATTGTTCTAAAATTTAAAAAAGTAAAAAGATTCATGATTCTAATAATAATTTACATGTTATGTGCTATTATAACTGAGTTTTCATTATTTATCAACATATTTCTACTGCGTCACTAACACAGTAACGATCATCTTTGCAAGCGTAGATTGTATGTGTAAATTACTTTCTTTGTTCACTTCACAATATTTTACTCAAATTTCCTGAAAATAATCTTGAATGTGTGGGCATGCTGCTATAATAAATCCCACATACCATGTACAGTAGCACACCAGACATAAATGATGTTATCGTGATGGAAATGGGGAATCTGAATCCTGGCACAGGTCGTATAATCTTCCGATGTATCTTTTGCTTCCATGTCAAGCTTTGAATAATTTGTTAAAGAATAATTAGAAAATGACAATCTTAGCATACATTAGCATAGTGACCTACAATGTTAAAGAGTGTGTATTTGTTTGAAAGTGAATAATCGACAAAATTTGATGAAATTGATTTAATGTTTAGTGTCATATCATTTTTTCTGTTTACTGAGTTCCTGAAAGAACTATGAAATGGAGTGGTTAGTGAAGAGTCACTTACTCCGAAGTTCTTGCCCTTGATCTCGTAGGTTCTAATCCCGACAGAGACTAAAATAACATCATGTGATGACGCTATTAGCCTGCCAGTTCTTTTCGTGAAGTCAAGTAATAGAAAGAGTATTGAATCACGAGGTTATCTGATTTTTACGAGAGGTGGGGCATAGCCCAAGATAATAAATCAGATTGCTGAGTGTTTTGATGTTCTTTCTCTTTTGCATCATAGGAAAAAATAAAAACACGTTCCCTGTTGTCATTATATAAAACCCAAAACAAAAAGTAACCAGTGAATGAGCATCTAAATATATTTATCACTATCCTTCCCTTTCTCGGTCTTCACAATAAATAAACCTCCAAAAATGTGCCAATCAATGGGCATGCTTTAGAGTGTGGGTGACTAATACCTGCACACCAGTTAACACCCTGTGCATGTATATGTATAAAATTTAACTCTGGCACATTTTCAACAGAAAGGTCTTCAAACATTGATACAATTGTTCTATACCGGTGCCCTGTATTGTCTGAAATATTACACGGAGGGTCAAATGGGGTTTTAACTACTCCATCTGCAAAAGGAAATCACACTTAAGACCTTATTCTTATTCTTTATATGTGATTCAATGGAAATACAATGAAAGTTAAAAATTAAACAAATTAAACTACATGTTGTTCACACTACACAAAATAACGCAATGTATGTTTTGAAGAAATTGACTATATATATATATATATATATATATATATATATATGTATAAAAAACACCGTGATTCTAGTTTGTACTTACGTTTCGTTAGTATTGTCCAAGGATCGTTTGTTCAGAAGATGTTTTACGTATGTCAGGTGATATGATTTACATAGTTTCACGTGTTCCTAAGAAAACGTAAATGTAAAATAATCTAAATCGATAAATTGTAAAATCCGTATAAGTTTTTTGTTTGTTTTGTTTTGTTTGTTTTCTTTTTTTCCTTAAGTTCTTGTAAAGAAACAATGAATAAATCTTTAAACTTTAGTGGTATCTCTATAAATGTATTAATTTGACCAGCAATACGGAATGAAGCTACTAAAACATAATTTGTGCAGTCTCTCTGTCACTCCAATGAGACATGTTCAGTAGGAATTTTATAGATTTCAATACACTTTTTGTCCAAAGATAAGCCTAGTAAAGCTTTAATGCTTATCCCTGTTATTTCTCTGATGCCCATCCTTGATTAGTGGACATGCATAAAAGCTGCACACGCACGACTTATGTACATTAACGAGGTAAAAATATGATACAACAAAAAGTTACTCTTACTGTAGCTACCTCGTGGCTTATTTTGTAAATTCCTTTCCTTAAACATTTGTAAAGTTTCCAACAAAACTTCAACACTACTAGAAAATTACAAATTGTCACGGGCATTTCTTGTATCAGAATATGTGCCGACATCTTCATGTCCCTCTGGAAAAAAAAGAATTGTATCAATTATGTCATTTGAAATATTTTTATGACTTAATAGTGCTGTTTATGTTATTGATGATATATTATAATGATTTATTAATTTTGGGCCTGCTTGGAAGAATAAAACAGTACATCCATTCAAATTAATCTTATGCTGCGATCTCAGAGTCTCGAAGTTGACAAGCAGGAAAATGTAAATGAAAGAAACAAAAACTTACACGAAGTTATGTAATAGTAAGTAAAGAAACTAAAGTCTCATCTATAATAAGTTTTATGTTCTTACTTGGGGGTCTACATACTTCACAAAACAAATTCCAATAGCGACATTTCGAACCATCTCTAATGTAAACCTATCAAAAACAACACAATGCATTAATAAATGTTTTATTTACATAGATAATTTAAAATTCAAAAGAAGAACCATTTAATTGATATATTATATTTCATGCACGTAAAGTTCGCATTAATAATTTCAAGATACATATAATAATGGTTAAGATGCGAGATACCCGCATTGCAAGCAGTTGAAGATTCGTGTTTCTTATTAAAATCTTTATTATTTTTCGCAGAAAAAAAAATTACTGAAAATATTGAAAAATTAATTTGTTTCTAACTATTCGTTTTCACAAAGCTTTTCAACAATATTAATGTTGTATAATGACAGCACGTTTATTCAACCCTGTACCAACATGTCTACAATGTACGCAAATATTTGTTCAATTCTCAATATCTTTCAAACCTTTTTCTGGCGCGAAAAAGTATACAGTTATTTTATGGGTTTTCGTGGAACAGTCAAAACTGTTGCCAGATGCCTAAGACCGAAGGCAACAGTTCCAAATGTCATCCCTGATACTGAGGGACAAACACCCATGAAATAAATGTTTTATTCCCTAATGCTTTGCAATTAAACTATAGTATATAATACAACAACATACTTACAGAGATTAAACAGTTAAAAATGTTGACAGGTCAATAGTTTATTTCTTCACTGCGCATGCACAGGATTTCAATTAAACGGTCCAATTTAACAGTTGTAAATAAGGAATTTGTATATAAACTGTCCGGACAAAAGAGCTTCCATCGATCGACACAAACATAAAATGTTTTTGTAAAATAAAGTTTCAACTCTGCTCTACTTTATTTTTAAATAAGTTCGTTTTATTTTTGACCTTGACATGTTTAGTTTTTTTAATCAAACTGTGCTACCGTGACTAAGCAATAATTGTCAAATTCATGCAAACTTAGTGTGTTGGTGTCACACCCTAAAGGATCATTTCAAATGAAGCACCAAGGATGCACGTCTCGTAATCTTTGCCGTGTAGAACTATGGGGATCTCTTTTTGATGGTTTCCACCGACTAGCACTCAACAACTTTGTAATGTTGCTTTTGTCGGAAATCGACCTTCTAGCTATATAGCTGCTGCCTGTAGTTTAAAAACTTTTGAATTTTGAAAAAGTATACTTCAAAAATACCTGACTGAAAGAAATATGTGCGTTTATTTTCTTAAGAGCGGATAGTTTGTGCACAAAATTATTAATTAACAGTTAAATCGATTTCAGTTTTATTTGGAACATTATCCTATATTAACGTGTAATTTAAATGTGTGTTTAATAACAAATACATTCTACATGACAATTTATTCGACAATTAACTATAAGATAATGATATGGAAGCAACATATCTTTTGTTTTTAATAGATTTTATAAAAAAAAAATTCATTAGATATAGCATTATCCCTTTTAACATGACGACAAGATAAAATGTTTTGAAACAACAGTAATATAATTTGTTTGTGTTTGCAAAAAAATACTTTTTCTGTATCCGTCAGTATGTTTATA
The DNA here is from genome assembly GCF_026571515.1 of Ruditapes philippinarum. Classification (NCBI taxonomy): domain Eukaryota; kingdom Metazoa; phylum Mollusca; class Bivalvia; order Venerida; family Veneridae; genus Ruditapes; species Ruditapes philippinarum. Next base: position 10,326 of record NW_026863363.1, on the reverse strand, counting down.
TGTTAGTCCGTCCATTCTTTTACCGTTTGTCTCTCCATTTGTCCACCTTTATGTATATTTATCTTCATAAGGACCCGTCCGCATCTCTGTGTCAATCTGTCTTTGCCAAAATTATATGACATTGTAAGAGTGTTCATTTTATATCATTTTTAAATACTGACCTTGTGAGAACATCTTTCTATTTTGTTTCCTTTTTGTCAGTCTCACAGTGGTCCGTCCTGAGTTACGATACATGTTCTCTTTAAATTTAGAAACGCAAATAACCCCTACTGTGTGGGATCAATCAACCAAATTATTAAGAGTGTTTAATTCATTTCAATAAATATATAGGCCTCTCTATGACAAAACGTGAAACCCTGCCCGAGAGCATACCTTAAACCATCTGTTTATAAGGAAAGTACATTAGTAATTGCCTCTTTTGTTTAAAATCCCCTTATCCTTCTCTCGTCGATTGCAGTAGCTGATTTTGTTGTCATTCTTAATATTATAGTTTTTATCACGTGAACCCCCAATTCGGCATGTTTTCGCCGTAAAGAGCAACCCAATCTAAAGTGTGCACTTAACCGAATAGATCTCCACTTTGGTGCTCAATTTTCCATTTTGGTGCTCTATTTCTCCATTTTGTGCTCTGTGTTAGTATTTTGGTGTTCTGTATCTCCACTTTGTGCTCTGTTTTACTATTTTGGTGCTCTATTTCTTCACTTTGTGCTCTGTGTCACAATTTTGGTGTTCTATTTCTCCACTTTGTGCTCTGTTTCACTATTGTGGTGTTCTATTTCTCCAGGTTGCATCTCTATTTTTCCACTTTACTCCTCTATTTCTCCGCTGTAGTGCTCTATTACTTCACTTTAGCGCTTTATTTCTCCATTTTGGTGCTCTATTTCTGCACTTTGGTGCTGTTTTTTTTAATGATCCTTTTAGGGTTTGACCCGGCTGAAACACTAAATGAAACAAGCTTGAGAGAGAAATTTGATGAGATTAGCTTATTAGCTTTAATCCAGCCAATAACCGTATCAATGGGTTTGTGCTTTTGTTTCAAAACGACACACAGTCTGTTGTTTGTTTTATGACAAGTATATACCAACATGTACCCAGAGAATAAAGGCAAATAACTTTTCAAGTGTAAGGATATGAGTAATCTTAATTGTTAGTTCAGTTTTGTTACAGTTAGTCTAGTTGAACATAGCAGGCCATGACAGAATTTGATATGTGTAATGAAATAAAAAAAAACAATTTAAATATCATTCCCCATCCAGAAACTGTTATTAACTTTTCTGTAAAGTTTTGCGTTAGATATAATAATATTAACTAGCTTCATTCACTCTTGAAAAACTTACCATCCTAGAGAGTAAAGAAGTCCCGCTATAGCTCCAACCAATTTATGACGAGTCGTCATACAGGCAAATAAGGGGTAACATACAACACTAGTCTCCAGACATAAAATGTATACCATAAAAACTGAAATATATTTTATATACAGACTCATTTTGGTTAGAAATGTTACATGAATCTTTTTTAAATATTCGAACTTTTTCTTTACCTTAGTAACATTAAATTATTATAAAGCACAAAACATTTGGAAAATGATGATTTTTGCATTTAGGCAGACATGAGTCATTTATTTTATTTTTTTATTTATTTATTTATTTATTCATTCATTCTTTAATATTTTGCATGAAAACTTTTTCTGTTTATGTGTATAAAATGTCAATTTTGACCAAGACACAAAAAAGTGGTGTTGACTAAACATCGAACACACGAATAAACCCAGTTACCTTTCGAGGCAAACGACGGGTTTCTAAAATAAAAGTGAATTTCTTTATAATAAATATTAAAAAAGCAAGTGAGCCAAATTTTTATATTGTATCCATATTAATTTTTTCAATAGATCAAAGTGGAGAACAGTTAAAAGGTTATACGAGAAGCGGCTTAAAAACGTTTTCTTAATCAATCAAATGTAAACATTTAAACATTTTTCAGTTATATATATGCATGCTCAATTTCTAGAGGTTATTAACTTACTTCTTGCCCAAATCGGCCAGTTTAGCTCATCAGAGACCGCTTTCTGTGCTATTTGTATAACATTCCCAGTCACAGAGCCAAATACAAACATAACGCCCCAGCGGTTAGCAGGCTCGTCTAGAAATCCGAGTGGCCTGTAAAAACAAGAACAAAGTATTAAGCAGGGAGAATGTACCTAAAGAATAAGTTAAATGGTACAGTGGTAACATTGTTAAACTTCATAATGTTCAATTTCTCAAAACTCACAGTAAAATGCTGACGGATTATTTTATTAATATCACTATTTCTATTGCACCCTAAGGAGCAAAAACAGAAGGGGTCTATACATATGGAAATGTTTTGTTTAAAACGCACTTAAATGCGCTCTAATATATTAATGAGTATTTGAACACATATAAATTATACACATGGGAATAATGCGAAGAAGAAAATATATTTTCAACTGAAAATATTAAGTACAAATTAATATTCTTCTAGTATGAATAATGCATAATAGAACCCATATGTTTAATTCCCCAATTAGTCTGTCATACAGGTAAATCACAAAATGATTTAACTGCGTTGATGACACATTCATCGATAACAAATTCTGCAAATATATAATGTAATTTTAAGGTTTGATACCGTACAACAGCGGGACGGCCTCCCATTATGTTGGGTTTGAATGTCTTTCTCTTCTCCATAAAACACAATAGCAGCATGATGGCAACCTAATGTGTATAAACCATGTGAGTGGCAATTCAATGCATTGTATAAATACTTCGCAACCTTAACATAGCAATACTAGTAAATTGATTACATACATATTTAATTAATTGTAACATTGTAACCCTTAAGTTCACAAATGTTTCTGTCCAAGGCTAAAAAACAATAGACAAAAATAGATTCATAAAATAATAAGGAACAAAAATAAATTTTATCTCAACCCGGACCTTTGCACCACCCATCCCATTGGCAAGCTATTAACTTTATACCTCAATGCATCCTGTTGAGCATTACAAGATGAATTGAACCACTATATCACTACCCTTCTCTTATAAAAAAGTAAAGCAGTAAACTTGATATAAATTTGACTCTTGTTGATTTGACATAATTGTCACTCTTTATGTCTTAAAAGAATCGAATGTTACGAATCAACTAAACCTATGTCCCCTCGCCGCTTTTGGGATGCTCACGAAAAGTGAACTCTTCACAGCAAATTATTTCTTTTGTTCGGTACAGTGAAGAAACCGAAAAACAAGGGAGTTGGTGCATCACTGCAACCACACGTTATAGGTTCCAATATAACATGCATCAAAACTGTATATATGACATCGACCTACATTTTGCTGACAGAAAAATATAACTGCACGGTAGTTTTTACTTACGGCTGGAATTAAGAACCAGTGGATGTAATCTACTGATATATTGGTTTCAAAGACATTGTCGTAACAAAATTGTAACAACGGCTCTACTGTTGTCGTTTCCATGTTTCCTTCTGGTTATCTTTTTGTATTGTCTAATACCCTATGGGAAAAAAACGTTTGGAATAATAGTTGCTGCCAATTATTAAGACATATTGCGTTGTGTGTAATCCACGACTGTGATAGATGGTTTCGTGGTGTGACACTTGACACAAGATGACACTTGGTGTTTTGTTTGGTTTTACGTCGCACCAATTCTGCAAGGTCCTTTAAATTGGTGCAGGTGGTGATGATAATTGTGATGACAATGATGCATCGATTATGATAAAAATCATGATGTTGATGATGATGATGATGTTATATACATATTATAAAAATAATACATGTCTCTCAGGATAATAGTACATGTAAGTACAACCCGAGAACTGAAATAACACCCGAGGCGGAGACGTGTGTTATTTTATTTTATTATACCGAACCAACATTCGCTGCTGTGCAGTCATTCATCATTGATTTTATCAGGGGAGAGAACTAGAACATAGGTATTCTTAAGTCTACATAGATTACACGCCCCTGAAAAAAATATATTGACGGGGTGATTCGAAATAACACTATGTTTTGTCACATTGGGCTATATAGTAAAACGTTTACAAGAGGTGTAATATTAATGAATATTGTAATACGATAGTCGTGGTAATGCACGATGGTGCTGATGGTTATGACGATGGCGATGATGATGATGATAATGATGATGATGATGATGATGAGAATTGCATACACATACTTTGTACAATGTTAATATAAAACTTAACTAACTTGCTTGATAGACGAGGGGTATTTTGGAAGAAAGGTCAGAAAATCTGCGACATGTGTAACAATCAGATTGTCATTCCCATGAATCATATCTTTCTGTGCGTATTTGCAATGCAGATTAAAATAAACGTCTAGGCAGACGTTTGTGCTTCCTGTAAAATAACTGCGTTTAGTCATATATTGCATAGATTCAGCGTTACGCAATATTGCACAATGTCTGTGTTATTTCTCATTCTTGCGTTACGGGATATACTCGATGTTACTGCTGATGTTAAAAAATTGTCACCGTTTTTTTTTTATATGCAGGCTGCTCATTCTGACTGATTTTTATATATTTTAAAGCAGTCGGACAGGAGTATCAATGTATTCTATCTTGATCTATTGTTCTCTTCGGGTACATTTAAAATTGGTTTGGTTAAACATCCGGGTCTCCAGCAATTTTGACAAACAAAATCCGCTCAACCAACTTATTAAAGTTTATAATATTCTAACACATGATATATAACGTGAATAGATTAAGTAATGTAACATTTTCAATTACAATATTAATAGCGTTTTATATCACAATAATGCCCATTCAGACTTTTAAGATGGAAAGATATATCATTAGTTTTTTGTTGCTTTTGTGGGGTTTTTTCGATTTAACAATGACACTGGCATTTGATCAAATCGGTTGTTAAAATCTATAACAAATTATTAAGCTAACTGGCTTGAAATAATCGACTTGATTTTAATGTGCGTCCTTATGTCCGTTACATTATCAGACACGTGGATCGGATTTCAATTGGAAATGTGGTCATTTGTTTGATCGTATGCACATTTTCCTATTTTCTAGATTTGTATTTTTAAAGTGATAAGACTATTAAGTGTGTATTGTAATCTACAGAACTGGTATTGTAATCTACAGAACTGATTTAACAGTGTACATAAAAACAAATTATATCTCTTGATTTTTTGTTAATTTCTGACTTGCTTATTACTTTAATATGGTATGAAATCACAACTTTAACATTGTACAAAATTAATGTACAATTATATATTCATGTAAAAGGTTAAGCTTTCTTCATGTGAAATAAACCAAAATATATAGGGGATATTTGTTTGTTTTGCATGTGATATCGATTTCACAGACGTTTTGTTTTCTTTGCTGAACTGGCTGGTGTTACAGTTTATTTCGGTTGGACTCCTGGTCATGTTGGCATAAAAAATGATAATGCTGACAGACCTGCAATAGAAGCAACAAAACAAGCTGGGAATATGGCAGCTGAAGATTTCCTTACTATAACATGTCAAAGTGATATTTGACAGAAAACTACAGAATCTGCCTACATTAAATGGCAGAGAGATGGGATCTGGCTCTGAGATAGTCAAATATAGTCCGGCTACTGTGAAAGTGATATTTTATATTTTTAATGCGAAATTATCAAAATATGATTTAACTGTCTATTAAAAACATGCAATAAAATGTATTAATGCCATAGCTCATGCGGAATAACTACAATCAATATTGCATGAGCTCTTTCATTGCTTAAAGTATACATGTATTTGCATAATCATTTTGCATGTCAAAAGTGTTTGTTTGTATCACCAGAATATTTCACCTTCAGTGCACGGACACATAACAGCGTTTAACTTGCAGAATAATTTCATTTCGCTCATTCGTTTCGCCATAAAAATTAACAAGCATTATACATACCGATTTATAAATCCATTTTATTTACCCTCAAAATGTTTGTTGCACGTGAAGTTGTATTCCACGTTGTGTGTTTGTTTTTTTTTCTTTTCGGAAAAGAACATCATATCTAACGGGTCAATACGATTTCAGAAAACGCTACCTGGGTTTATTGAAATGCGATACTCGCATGAGACCTGAGATATTTGAACATTCAATAACCTTTTATCTGTTATGGTCGGATACCGAAGTAAATCAGACGGATTTTAAAGTATAACAACGGGATACATAGTTTATGTATAATTTAAATTTATCGACATAACACTTGCCTAACTACCCTCGGTGATAAAGAATTAAGACTTTAAGTTTCCGATTGCAGGTCTTAATGAAACAATGTTTTTATGGGTTTATTCATTATATTTTGCGAAACAACATTGACCTGGTACTTCATTAAGTTTCGTAAAGGTCCTTGTATCGAACGAATATATCGACGTGTCTTCAGTGAGATGTGGTGTATAAGTATAGATGCCGGGCTACCGATATGAAGTTCTCTGGTTCTATTCCTAACCAACAATACGTTGTAAAGATACACATTTTTATTTATTATTTCATTTATTTTTTTTTTAATTTACTTACAAGAATTAATTTGAAATCGTTTCAGTGCATCTTGTTTAGGATACCCTTTAAATAGTGTTTTATCTATTTCATAAAATAATCATAAAAAGTACTGCGTGTTTATAACAAAAATCAATGAATTCACTAGTAGATTTCAGCGGTAGTGTCGGTCATACTGGCGGTTTCCGTGTCACTGTCATCTCTTGATGTATTATAAAAGTTTATAATGAAATATTTTCCATGTCATGGTCTCTGGCGCAGGCATATGCCTTACTTTTGGGCGTACATTTCATATATTATTAGAAATACTACACAGGTAGTATACACACAAAAACGAAGGTTTTCACAAGCTTTCAGAAAATGTCAGTTTTAAAATTAAAATATATGTTATGGAATATTTCGTCGCCATCATTATAAAAATGTTTTCCTAATATTGTTTTTTCCTTTGGTTTACAATGCGATTTTTTATAAAAAAAATCTCATTCATTAACAAATACCACAGGACATATTAAAGGAAAATTAGAGACGCTGACGACGCTTTCACACCGTACAATCAAATGGGCAGACAGCAGTTCAGACGTCGTCAGCTGTACCAGTATATACATGTCGGCGCACGAACACAATTGACGGACGGTAAGTACTCATCTATTTTGAACGTATCCCAACTGTGTTCGCGTAATTCGAAGTTATGGATTCATAGTCAACATCCAAAGGAGCATACTAACAAATTTCTGGCCCTGTGCAAGCTTTACTTCACGTGAATTTTGACTGAAAATAACCACACTATCCGATGAGATTCGGCATTTTTATTTTTAAGTCACAAAATGTTATATTTGTTCATGATAATAAATAGAGGATATTGAATGAGTGTAAGTTCAATACTGAATTTATTGCACGAGTTGAATGAAATTATCTTATGCGAGCCTCTGGCGAGAATAATATTATTTTATTCAACGAGTGCAATAAATTTAGTAATGAACTTACACGAATTTAATATTCTATTTATCACATACCCAAAATAAAGACCGTTTAAAGTGAAATAAGAGTCATTTTTCATTGACGCGTCTATGGTATAACGCTAACATTTAGCACGTCTTTACACTATGTTTGTATAACGCTAACTTCACGTCAAGATATATGCTCGTTGAATAAAATAATATTATGCTCGCCAGAGGCTCGCATAATATAATTTTATTCAACTCGTGCAATAAATTCAGTATTGAACTTACACTCATTCAATATCCTCTATTTATCAAACGATTCGTAAAAACGTCAACATTTCGTCATTAAAATACCAAACCATACCTTCAAAAATGCTTTTCTGATAAAGTTATAAGGTATTTAAGTTTGAGTGTCATCAAAATTATAGTAACGTCATCAGCCGTTCCCCTCTTTTTAATGATAACATCGACAGCCATTCATCGGCAAGAATGAATAACGCTGAAAGCCGTTCAAGGAAACAATTTTCAGCGCTTTTGTGCTACAGTAACTAGGAAAGAGTTAAGCTTTTTTATTCATTTAAAATATTATTTTATTCATGATACTTTCTTATAGACGTCATGCTTACGAAATCCATCTACTCTTCAATAATTTCTAAATTTTCAACCATAATAAATGATTTATTTTACAGGATGTAAATTAATTTAAAGAATGATTATTAGTTAGTTAGTTAGTTGGTTGGTAAGTAAATAAGTTAGTTTGTTAATTAGTTAGTTAGTTGGTTAGTTAGTTAGTTTGTTTGTTAGTTAGTTTGTCAGTTAGTCAGAAGATAAAGATCCCTTAGCTAAGATAAACAAATAATAGCCCGTCAAGAGAACTCAGGAACACACTATCTAACACACTAACTAACTAACACACTCACTAACTAACACACTAACACACTAACACACTAACTAACTAACTAACTAACTAACTAACTTACTTACTTACTTACTAACTTACATACAGTCAATACCTGACAATATGTCGTGTCTGCTCTATAAATTCTATACTAATGGAAGGATTTTCTTCAAACTTGATTCAAATGTTCACCCCAACTGGGCAATGTACAGAATCCATATTACCCTTGTGCCAGGTCAAGGCCACACTTGAAGGTCAAAAATTGACTTAAAAAATGTTCTGAAATTTTAACATGTACTTGAATATTTCTAAAACTAGAACAGATAATCATTTTGAAACTTCAAATATATACGAAGTGTCGCAAGTAAGATATGCAGGTCAAGTTTCATAGATAAAAAAACTGGGATTGCATTTTGACAAAGTTAAGTCCATTTTTATGTCTTTATATCTATTTACTATAATATTTCTTAAATCAGAACAAAAATTCACTTGAAACTTTATAATGTTTGAAGGGTCACAAGTAAGCTCAGTATGCAAAGTTTTTCTACTCTTAATTACATTTTGATATAATTATGCTATTTCCTTAACTTCACTGATTTTGTTTGTTTTAGTACATTGGGAAAATTAAAGGTTATTTGTAACTGTTTCGAACATGATTTGACAATATAAATTTATACTATTACCTGTACAATTTGTCTTTTTTCACCAGAGATAATTTCTTTTTATGTATATGTATTTGTGTCACTAAAGTTATTCCCTTAACGACCTTTCCAAGTCGTCTTCTGTCAAAGATATTGGTGGGGGTATGTATAAATCGCATTCAGCGATAGTTCTAGTTCAAATTGACTTGATTAGAGTCAAAGTCATGTTATACAAAAGTTCACATGTATAGATTTTGAATATTGAACCATTATATTTATAAAGGACATGTATGAAGTTTTAAACTAATCTGCAGTAGTTCAACCAGAACAGAATTAACAGAACAAAACTGGAAACTATGATCAGAACTATACATTAATCAATATATACAGATAATTCATTTTCCTGTTTTCTGATTATAAGTTTAATGTATTTATTTCATAATGCTTGCGCTGATTCACATTTAGTTTCAAATGATTATTTCTTATCATCGACTCTGGCCACATATCCTATATTTAGCTCCATGCTCTGTCTTAATCGCCAATATTCCAAGTTCGAAGAATTGTTATTCGTCGAATGGTCGCATCGTTATTTTTTATCCGTTACTGAATCGCGCTGAATTTCGAAAAAAATTTCGTTTCAAAAATCTAAGGCATACAAAAATGAAAGGAAAATCATGTGTAAAAAGGTATTTAAAAAATAGCTTACGAATTTTCTATTTTAAGCCACGATAATGGCCAGAGTTAAAAAAATGTTTATTTGATTAAATATCTATCATAGATGTTCCGTCTCATTTATATAATTCTGACGACTTTACTATATTTACAAAGTAATGACTCATGCTCAGCTGCTTGCATGCACATGCGTGTATGCGAAGTTTAACGCGTAAGTATATACTACAATTTTATCAATGAACTGTTATTATTGTTCCTTAAAAGGAATGTATTATTTCATGAAAATGAACGATATACTTTAATGATATGTAGTTGGAATGTAACAATACTGCAGAATGAAGAACTAGTTTCTATAGCGGTTTTTATCCGGAAGTGGGTGTTGTTCGGTAGAGGCTAAACCTGTAACGCCAGTGGAAATTTAGCTTATAACTATGTATGTATACATTGCAAGCAATGTATACAAAAACTGTATGATAGTTCACCATATAGCAGAGCATAGCAGTCTTTACGGCTTTAATATCTCTATAGCTTTATATTTTTCTTAAAGAATATGAAAAGCTTTATTATGCAAAAAAGCAATCAAACAATAAAAGCAAGATGTTAGATCGATTAAACTTTTAACTACACTTTATCAAAACAATAAATAATT
>NW_026863362.1:0-100001 GCF_026571515.1 Ruditapes philippinarum | reverse complement strand
TTACATGTAGTGCTAATTGAATTTTGCAGAAAAAAAAAGCTTGGAATTGAAAGAAAGTTTCTTACACATATGTACAATATGTAGTAAATACTTCTTTATATGTAATTTCTTCCTAAGATTTATTCACACCTGATACTCTACTATGTTTCAGTAAAAATTTAAGGGACCATATACAGTGTACATGTATATAAATCATAATTGATGCAGTAGTCAAGTTACAAGGTATGAAAAATATACAACCTGACAAAGGTAACAACTTGGGACTCTGGAAATCTCTACAAATCTGCAGCTGCACCAACCATGCCACGGTCTGGATTTACACATTTTCATCCAAAAAACAGTCAATGATGTTATCTGTTCTACACCTTGACTTTTATTCAATTCCTTTAGCATCATGTTTTTCTTCTCTAAAAGAGGTACTGTATGTTCAATACACTTTGATTTATAATTTTATAGGCAATATTATCTCAGGATGGAAATCACTACATGGCCCTAGTGCTGATTGCCGTTGCTGCAGAAGGTTTAGAACAGTATGATCAAGCATTGAAGGCATACAAGCGTGCTATAGATTCTGATGATACACAATTGTTAGCTTGGCAGGTAAATGAAACATCACTAGAAAATTTGTTATAACCTTACATGCTAGGTAGGTCAAACACCACTAGTAAAGTTGTAAAAGGCTGGCCTGGCAGGCAAGTCAAACACCACAAGTTAAATTGTCAAAGGCTTATATGGCAAGTAGGTCAAACACAACAAGTAAGTGTGTGTTTGAGTTTAATTATACTACCCACCGGTTGCTCATATGGGCGTGTCCTCCAGAAGAGTATTAGTTATTTTTAGCCCATTATACGAAGTATATGGAGAACTGTCCTACTCGGCTCGGCGTCCGCTTCCAGATTTCAGATTAAAGTTTTGGTGCAGTAAAATATTTTTCACTATAACTTTGTCATTTCTTAAGGTATCAACTTCAAACTTCAAATATATGTTCCTTATCATCAACCACATCTTATGTGACAAGGTTCATAACTCTAGCACCAATATTTTCAGATTTATATCCCCTTGAACTTAGAATTTTCCTAAAAAATACAATTTTTTTACTGTTACTTCTTTATTTCTTAAGGAATCAACCTCATACTTCAAATATATGTACCTTATCATCATCCTCATCTTATGTGACAAGGTTCATAACTTTAGCACCAATATTTTCAGATTAATTTCCCCTTGAACTTAAAATTTTCCTTAAAAAATATTATTTTTTACTGTAACTTATTTATTTCCAAAGGGATCTACTTCATACTTCAAATACTTATTCATTATCATCAATAACATTTTATGTGACAATGTTCATAACTCTTGAAGCAATTTTTACAGATTTTTTTTTTAAAAGGGATTTTTTTTAAAGAAATATTAAAACTTTTTTACTTTTTTAAGGGGTACCCCATTTAAAACTTCAAATATATATTTTTTATCATTAAAACACATTTGTGTGAAAAGGGTTTATAACTCTTCGGACTATTTGGGGTTTATTTCCCTTGGTCTTGGAATTTATGTTAACATATGTTATTTTTGGGGGCGCATGCCCCCAATGTAATAACGACAAATTCAGATTTACTATGATGTGAACACAATTAGTCAGCTACCTTACGCTAAGCAAAATAGGTTCCAAAACTTCGCCAGTAACTCCAAAATCATAGTTCCCCTATCTATTTTTAAAATTGACTGGGCCAATTTTGTACTAAATTTAGCAATCGTTCTTTTAAAATTGTATGGTATATTTTTGCTTTACGCGATTTTAAATAAATTACTACGCCAGCGGTCGATCATAGCCAAAGTACTTGCATAAATATAATAACAAATTACATGTAGTCACAAGTTAATTAAGTGTCATAGAACTCAAAAAAATTTAGCAAGTAATGGAATACGGATTTCAGATCAGCTAACTTTAAAGCTTATAGGGCCTAATGCTTCATAAGTGAAAGATTTAAGAAAAACAATGCATGCGTATGAATACGAACTATTTTCGCCCTAACGTCATTTTAACCGCAATCGCCATTGTTTACAAGTTCATCCGTGAAAGATTGAGAAGTTTATATAGAAGTTCCACGTGTTAAAACGAGTTGTAAGTTTTATATTACAAAAACCTTATCTCCCATTTACCTAAATGTTGTATAACTTTGCTTGTTTTGCATTTATCCATTTATACAGTGGCGAAATCGTAGTCAAATCGTTGGCGATTCTGGTTGCTTACAAAAAATACAAGTAACAAGGACTTAATACCGGATATGACTTTAAATACAACGTTATTCAAGATGACTGATGTTCATTGTTTATATTTCATAACGTTGATATTTAAGTTGCAATCAAAAGCTGTATTTTTTACAAATTTTCTTCACAATAGGCCATTATCGGGTAAAGCTTTTTTGTACTGAATTGACCTTATAATTTTAGCAGTTCCTTCCCTTGAAAGTCCTCCCTCAAACCATTTCCTACCCAGACATTTTTGACCCATTTTTTTTTTATATATTTTTTGGAGGTGAGTTATTTACATCTAGCGTATACATATTGTTGATGCTTACCTTACAGCTTTTTTTAAATAAAAAATATACAAGTTAGTATATGATGTCTTATTAATTTTCTCAAAGAATGAAACTGGATCCACGGTGCATAATCCAATATTTGTACCCTCTTTGCGAAATCTGCTGAAACGGTACCTATCATTCACTGCTTAAAACAAACCAGCGGTGGATAACAATCATGTAAAAATTTCATTGTAATAAGGAAAAGAGCTGAGGTATGACACTTAGAAACCACAGAACACTAGATTGTTTTATTTATGTGCTGATTCATCATGTGCCAGTCTCTCATGTACTGCAACTTCATAATAAGCTAAAAAAAATCGAACATGTCTTGCCTTGTCCATCACCTCGGCTTACAGACACTTCACCCCCCAGACACTTCACCTAGGCCCTTTTTTGCAGACACTTCACCCCTCATTTTAAGAAATTTGAAGTAAGGTTATAATTATATTTACACTGGGATTAGCATTGAAAAACCCTGACATTTGCTTAGTTCTGTGTAACATCTATAACGCTACCAGTACAATTTTTTTTTGGAAAAATGCGTTTTGACTCAAATTGATACTACATAACTGACAGGTATTCATGCCACATGGTTAATTTAGAATTTTATCCAGGGAGACATGAGAATTATGCATAATATTTATACACATTTAAAGTTAAACCATGCATAATATATTGATTTCTTATTGGAGTGAAAAAAATGAGTACATGTACATAAATAATGTTCAGAAGTATAAAATGAAACTAGGTACAAATTATTGCTCTGTCAGATGTAGTTTATACTTGGTTTTTTATCACATATCACTTATCAATAGTGAATCATCCATTTTATATATGCCAATTTTGGATGGGCATTTTGACAGTAATTTTGGGACTTTAAAAATAAACATTTGAAAATTTGCTGTCTTTTTTTATTGGGAATGTAAATAGTTTTATAAGGGAAAAATGCTGTTCTATTACAAATAGAATAGATAATAGTTGCAAATACTACAAAATAATATATCAGGGATTGAAAAACGAAAAACAACAACAAAAAAAAATGCTTAAAAAATATAAATTTCCTACATGTTCTGACTCATTTTTCTTTTTTGAAGACAATTTTTTCTTTTTGAAGACACTGTTTAACTTACTTCTTTCTGGTAAACATTTGACAAAATATTGCATTGCTGACATTTTAAAAAAAATTTTGTGGAACATACTGGAATCGCCGCACGGGCTTTTAGTAAGTTTTTTACAAAATTGAATCAGACAGAATTAAGCGTTGCATTCAACAAATCAACATCAGTTTTGCCCATCAAACACAGGGGAATTATTTTGTGCTCTGTCCTACTAGTAAAACTTGAAAAATGGTTTCAAAAGTATTGAATTGAAATTTGATTAATTTATGCTAGAAATTTCACACGTCCTGCAGGACGGCATTTTTGGGAGATTAACTTGTCCAGAGTCATTTTTACTCGTATTTATCATTTATGAGCGGACAAGTGGATTTGTCAAGCCTTGATTAACTGCAAGTGATTAACCACATTATTTCCATAAAACTTATACTACATGTAATTACATTGTTTGAGATAATAAATCATTTGACTTACTAGTGAAGTAAGTTATTAAATTCATGAAAAGAAGTTTAAAAAAAAGAGAAAGAAATGAGATTTGGGCATAATTTTTAAGAAGGTAAAGATACTTCAATGAAAAAGTAAGATAGGTAACAAAAATCAATCAAACGAAAAACTCATTTAAATTTCAAGTTGTTCCTGACATGTCTAAGTTGTTCCTGACATGTCAGAACAAAATTTATAATTTTTTTTTTTTTGAAATCTGGTAACCTCGAGCTATGTTCTCTACCGATTGAGCTATGATTCCGACAATTATTACTCACTTTTACAATAATTATTGTTAGTCAATCATATCTGGACATGCAACATTCAACTTACCCATATATATGCCTTTAAAAAGTACTGTTTCGACTATAAATACTTGAAATTATAAAGAAATTGCCCTATTATTCTTTACAGTCTATTGTGTATAGGCTAAATTTAGGAGACACTTGTGAAAATACGCAATGAAAAATGAATAATTACATTGAAAATACAGGAAATGAAAATGAGCATTTTACTTTAAATCAATATTTCTTAATGTTTCAATGAAGTATGTAATAAATTAAAAGAACTATTGTATTGATTAGGAAAAGTTTTTATTTCAGGTTGTGAATAAAGGCTTGTTTGTTAGATTTCAATTGTGGCTCAGTTGGTTGTTTGCTGAGAAGCTGTGAAACATAATTATACAGGCCATTAAGGTAAAAACATGTTAGCTTTTTTCTGACTTTGATATATATATCCATCTTACTGTAGCATGACAAAAGAGAACAATAGAATTCATTCCATAACAATAGAGTATGGGGGCCTGGCCCTTTAATAAACAAAAGGAAAAACAATAGTAATGGTCCTTAATCCCTTTTCGGTCACACGGGCAAACCATTTTTCTTCAAGTAAGACCATACATTATATATGTTAGAAAGTTAAAAAAAGGAAATGTTCATTGTTATATATATATTTGGTTTGAAAATCTTTGTATATTTACAATTTTTTGACCAAATAGTTTCTCAAAGTATTTATTTGACATTAACTGACATAATTAGTGGCATATGTTTCTAACTTCTTTTCCAGGAGGTTTTTGTCAGATTGATGAATGTGAAATTAAGAGGACCCATTTTGAGGATGCTTTTTATGAATGGAATCACGAGAGATGAAGTCTAAAATGTGATACTGTCAGAGCTGCATCAGTACTAAGAGTGTAGTACTTAAGTACCAGTACCAGTACTTGGCAAATTATGCAGTACCATTACCAGTACCAGTACTAGATTTTAGCTCGGTACTGCAGTACCAGTAATTTTTTTGGTGAAGTAATTAAGTATCAGTACCATTACTTTTATACATTCATCAATGTTTGAATAAATACAGTGTCAAACAAATAATTGCAAGTATTATTCAGCATAGAAATAAAATCATAATTTACTTTAAAGTTAACATAACATATTTACAACTTTATAGTTTTAACATACTTTTACAAACAATATTTACAACATATATTCATGTCATATCTAATTGTTTAGTAACCAGTCAACTGTATAAATACAATGCAAACATCTTTCATTTAAATACAACAGTCTTTTGTTGCCTTTCACACCTCTGTTCAATTTCTAACAAAGTAAATAACAACTTTTTATGGTGCTTTTTCACTTGAAATGGGATTATTTAGAATAGAAGAAATTAATTAGTGTTTATTTTGCTCTTTTACTAGTAAATACAAAGTAATAAAAGATTTTAATAAGGATATTTTAGGGTACTGTAAAGAGTTATTGAGTCTGTTTATCTTAATTTAATTTTTACTTAAAGTCTTTGGTGCTCTATGTTAACATTTGAAGGAATATTGCAGCAAATTATCTTTAGATTTGATAACTTACTTTTTCACAAAAATAAAATATAGTTAATGTAATTTACAGTTTTATTCTATGAGAAAAATTGATGCTATTTTTAATTTTTATCAAAACCAAAAGTACTGGGTACTGCAGTAGCAGTACCACTTTTTAAGACAGTAATGCAATACCAGTACCAGTAGTAGCAAAATTTTGTAAGAGTAATTCAGTATCAGTACCAGTACTTGCAAAATCGCTGCAGTACGTACTGCAGTACCAGTACCAGTAACAGTAATGCAGCTCTGGATACTGTCAATGTGACTAACCTTGAAGTAAACAGATGACACAATGTTTTTTCAATGTCATGGGCATATAATGAAGAGGTACATGATTATTTGTATACACTTTTCCTTAATAAATACTTTCTAAATGTTTGACATGTTTAAAGGCCAACACAGGGCTCAAGGTTTATTTAAAATCTGTAAGCTTGGCACTTAGAGCCAATTGTATATTAATTATTTCAATATCTTTTCATTATGCAATCTGTTGTTAATTTAGGAACAAAAGTCGATAGCAAAAACATTTTAGCCGTGTCATGACGAAACCAACATAATGGGCATCCGCCCAGTCTGATCAGGATCCATACTGTTCGCTATCAGTTTCTCTACTTGTAATAAGGTTTGTAAGCGAACAGCATGGATCCTGATCAGACCAACCTGGTCTGGATCCATCCTGGTCGCAAACCCATTATGTTGGTTTTGTCATGACATGGCTCATTTGTGACATGTAATTCACTTAAATTGTATTTTGAAATTCAAGTTTTCATTCCTTTCACCTCAAGGCATTTGACATTGAAATAGTGACTTCATGTAGTAAGCAGTCAGTAAAACCTAATCATCTCATCTCGACTTAGCTGTATATAGATTATCAGAATCACTCACATTTACAAATTTATATGACTTTAAAAAGTTGTGTTACTAAGCAAATAAATAGATTTAATTGGGGTGACCATAGTCAAAGTAATTCACCTAAACCACTTACCTTTAAAGATATACTATGCTCATCAGTAAAATATTTTAATCATGAAAATGTATTGAATTCTATGCAATTCTTTTTGAATATGTCTAATTTGAATGAATTAACTATGCATTGGAAGCCATGTTCCTTCTTACGAGACAAAAAAAAATTTGGTCCTTCTTAAAAAAACTGTCAGTTTCCTAACAACACGATATATTTATATTGTGACCAACTATAGCATGTGGTGTTTTAACATTACATAGCTACTTTATGTAAACACAAAACATGCTTATTTTATGTTTACAAAGAGACTGTGTAGCAATTATCAATGTTCTATTATATTTAATATGGATTCTTTAATGTGAGAAAGCAATCCAGCTAGCTTTAAAAAAAGGCGGTGATTCTACTCAGATGCTCGTTTGTGAAATCTGATCAGAGGGGTTGAGCTCTGGCATTGGTCGCGCATTTTTTGGTTTTATACCTTTATAAATCAGAGTAATTCTAACAGAAAGATGCTGAAAAAAAGTAAACATACAAGTATGGAATATCTCGGTCAGCAATAAACTTTTTCAAAACTCTATTTCAGAAAACAGAGATGCTTGTTTGACAGATACAGTAATAGTAGGAGTTATGAGGGAAGATAGATTGCAGTGATAACTATGTTGAGGCACCACTTCATCACCAAGAACATGAAATGAATTATCAATGTTTTCAATGTGTTTGAACACCCATTTTAAATAATACAGCTCAGAGTGAATTTTTCAAAATAATTAATTCTGTTTTCAAAGTTTTTTATTTAGATGTTAGTTGATCTTGTCAAGTACTTTATTTTTTTAGGGATGGCAACAATTACTAAAATCAATACTCGAGTACTCGGTCATTTAGAGTATTCGGTTACTGGGATGATTTCCAATGATCTTTAAAATTTTATCACACAATATCAACACCGTCTGCATGCTACCTTCATTTTCTATTTTAATTCATAGAATTTGTAGCTATAAATAGGATTGCAAGAAATACATATAATAAATATAAGCATAAGAAATGTCAATGACAGCATTTATTATATACCAATAAATTTTCTTCCTAAAACACAGGATTATCTTGAAGCGCAAATAGTTTTCAACGGTTAGAAAATTCTGTATTATGTTAGAGACAAATACAGTACCATATATGAAAGGCCTGGACTATTTTTATGCTCCCCAAAAAATTTCGGGTGAGCATATAGTCGCCGCCTTGTCCGTCCGTCCGTCCATCCCCTTTTCTTGTCCGGGACTTAACTTTGAAACAACAACAGGTATTAACATGAAACTTTGTAGGTAGATAGATCTCATTGAGTAGGTGTGCAGTGCACAAGAACCTTAACTCTGCCTTGCTTAATTTTTGAATTATTCCCCTTTGTTTATTTTACACTTTGAACTTTGTCCGGGACATAACTCTAAAACTATAAGAGGTATCAACATGAAACTTTGTAGGTAGATAGATCTAATTGAGTAGGTGTGCAGTGCACAAGAACCGTAACTCTGCCTTGTCTAATTTTTGAATTATTCCCCTTTGTTTATTTTTACACTTTGAACTTTGTCTGGGACATAACTCTAAAAGTATAAGAGGTATCAATATGAAACTTTGTAGGTAGATAGATCTCATTGACTTGGTATGCAGTGTACAAGAACCGTAACTCTGCCTTGCCTAATTTTTGAATAATCCCCCTTTGTTTATTTTACACTTTGAAATTTGTCCTGGACATAACCTTTAAACTATAAGAGGTATCAACATGAAACTTTGTAGGTAGATAGATCTCATTGACTTGGTATGCAGTGCACAAGAACCGTAACTCTGCCTTGCCTAATTTTTGAATTATCCCCCTTTCTTTATTTTACACTTTGAACTTTGTCTCTAAAACTATAACAGGTATCAACATGAAACTTTGTAGGTAGATAGATTTCATTGAGTTGGTAAGCAGTGCACAAGAACCTTAACTCTCCCTTGCCTAATTTTTGAATTATCCCCCTTTGTTTATTTTTATCCCCCGCCGAAAATATTCGGCGGAGGATATAGAAATAGTCTCCGTCCGTCCGACCTTCCGTCCGAAATGTTTGTCCGGAGCATATCTCTAAAAGTATTTAAGTTATCAACTTGAAACTTCATAGGTGGATAGACCTCATTGAGGAGGAGTGCAGTGCACAAGAATGATAACTCTACCTTGCATGATTTTTGAGTTATTGCCCTTTGTTATTTTTCAAAATTGATTTTTGTCCAGAGCATAACTCCAAAAGCCTATGAGATATTAACATGAAACTTCATAGGTGCATAGATCTCACTCAGGAGGTGTGCAGTGCACAAGAATGATAACTCTTCCTTTCATAATTTTTGAGTTATTGCCCTTTGTTATTTTTCATACCTTATTTTTCACCTGAGTGGAGCATAACTCAAAAAGTGTTTGAGATATCAACATGAAATGTCATAGAAGGATAGATCTTATTGAGGAGGAATGTTGTGCGCAAGAATAATAACTCTTCCCTATACAATTTTTGAGTTATTGCCCTTTGTTGTTTTTTTCATGCTATTTTGTCCAGAGCTTATCTCAAAAAGTATTTGAGGTATCAACTTGAAACTTTATAGGTGGATGGATCTCATTGAGGAGGAGTGCAGTGCTAAAGAATGATAACTCTACCCTGCATTATTTTTGAGTTATTGCCCTTTGTTATTTTTCAAAATTAATTTTTGTCCAGAGCATAACTCAAAAAACCTTTGAGATATCAAAATGAAACTTCATAGGTGCATAGATCTCACTCAGGAGGTGTGCACTGCACAAGAATGATAACTGTACCTTTTATAATTTTTGAGTTATTGCCCTTTGTTGTGTCGCCTCTACGGAGTAGTGGCGACATATAGGGATCACTTCTCCGTCGTCTGTCTGTCCGTCTGTCTGTCTGTCCGTCTGTCCGTCCGTCACAAAACTTGTCCGGACTACCCCTCATAAACTAATGGTGCAATTTCATCCAAACTTTACAGGAATGATCAGTATCAAGTCTAGTTGTGCATATTGTCAGCATTTTCCGGTTCAATGATTTTTGTCAGAGTTATGGCCCTTTAATGATTTTTAATTTTAAAGTTTGTCCGGACTACTTCTCTTATACCACTAAAGCAATTTCAATGAAACTTTACAGGATTGATCTGTAGCTCAAGTCCTTGCGCATATTGCAAGGGTTTTCCGGTTGAATGATTTTTGGCTGAGTTATGGCCCTTTGATAAAAAGGTGTTTTTTTCTGTGTGTTGCCAGATACACAATAGCTTGTCCGGACTACTCCTCATAAACTACTGGTGCAATTTCATCCAAACTTTACAGGAATGATCAGTACCAAGTCTAGTTGTGCATATTGTCAACATTTTCCGGTTCAATGATTTTTGTCAGAGTTATGGCCCTTTAATAATTTTTATTTTTAAAGTTTGTCCGGACTAGTTCTCTTATACCACTTATGCAATTTCAATGAAACTTTACAGGATTGATCTGTAGCTCAAGTCCTTGCGCATATTGCACGGGTTTTCCGGTTGAATGATTTTTGGCTGAGTTATGGCCCTTTGATAAAAAGGTGTTTTTTTCTGTGTGTTGCCAGATACGCAAAAGCTTGTCCGGACTACTCCTCATAAGCTACTGGTGCAATTTTATCCAAACTTTACATGATTGATCAGTACCAAGTCCAGTTGTGCACTGTCCGTCTGTCTGTCCGTCTGTCACAAAATTTGTCCCAACATGAAATTGGCCATTATGAGGCGACACATGTGATTACTGATCGCTCTTGTTATTTTTCATACTTAATTTTTCAATTCAATTTTTTTCTCAAAAAGTATTTGAGGTATCAACTTGAAACTTCATAGGTGGATAGATTTTACTGAGGAGGGATGCAGCACACAAGAATGATAACCTACCCTGCATTATTTTTCAGTTATTGCCCTTTGTTATTTTCAGCCATCAGTATTCACATAGGTTTCAAATCTGTAATCACTATAGCCATCAGTTTTCATTACCAAAAGACCTCTTAAAATGGAATTATTCTGCTCTACTACATATACATTCTTCCAATGAGCAAACACATTCGGCGGGGGATGGCCATGTTGACATGGCTCTTGTTACACTTTGAACTTTGTCCAAGACATAACTCTCAATGTAAAAGAGATATCAACATGAAACTTTGTAGGTAGATAGATATCGTTGAGTAAGTTTGCAGTGCACAAGAACTGTAACACTGTCTTGCCTACTTTTGGAGTTATTGCCCTTTGATCATTTTGACACTTTGAACTTTGTCCGGGACATTACTCTAAGCAGTGCTTAAGAATTATTACTCTGCCTTGCCTTATTTTGAAGTAATTGCCCTTTGTTTATTTTTACTTTTTGACTTTTGTACGAGACATAACTTTAAAACTATTAGAGATATCAACATGAAACTTTGTAGGTAGCTAGATATAATTGGATAGAACTGCAATGCTTAAAGAACCTAAAGAAAGCCTGGACTAATTTTGGAGTTATTACCCTTATTCATTTTTACACTTTGAATTTTACCTTGGACATAACTCTGATATCATCAGGCAATTTTATAGATAGAAAGATCTAATTGAATAGAAGTGCAGTGCAAAAAAAAAACATAACTCCGCTTTGCCTAATTTTGGGGTTTTTGCCCTTTGTTCATTTTTTTTATACTTTCCAGTGTCCAGAACCTTCTCGGGGAGCATCACCCGGTTCAACCGGTTCTTGTTAATGTTGGTTCTGATCTTAGCTGTGTATAACATAGTATATGGAAATGGCAACCAAAATAATAAAAGGTGTAGCTGGTTTTGCACAAATTACGTATTCATCTGTCAGTCATAATTTATTTCTTGACAGCTACATTTCTTTTTCTGAAATTTCTTATATAAGTGTAATTAATGAAAATCATTTATACTTCAAACGAAAAGGTATATTATTAAAGGAAAATTATGTTGTAGTAGCTTTCTGAGGCTATGCATTTTTCTACTTGCAATGTTGGAAAATTGTTATCTAGCTCGCCCTTTGGTCTCACAAGATATCAATTTCCCACCGCTGCTCATAGCAAAATACAAAGCCTCAGAGAGCTACTACAACATAATATTCTGTATATATATTTTTTTATAATTAACAAGTTTGGGCTATCCTTGAACTTTTTTTTTATTTAATCAAGTTTGATTTTTTTTAAATATATTTATATGAATGCATGCAGCTTTGAAATAGATTTTATTTATGTATATTTGGCAGCAATTTCACATGTAGCTCTTTGAAAAAAAATCACTTGAGCAAAAAAAATTTTATAGGCATAAAGTGATACCCTTTCTGTCATCATCAGTTTTTGGTTTTTAGCTCACCTGAGCTTGCTCAGGGTGAGCTTTAAGGATCGGTGAATGTCCGTCGTCCGTCCACAATTGCTTGTGAACACTCTAGCGGTCGCATTTTTGCCTCAATCATCATCAAACTTGGTCAGGATGCTTATCTAGTTGAAAGCATGGATGAGTTCGAACATGATTCATCTCGGATGAAAGACTAGGTCACAAGAGCTAAAAAAAGAAAAACCTTGTGAACACTGTAGAGGTCACATTTTTGACCCAATCATCATTAAACTTGGTCAGGATGTTTGCCTAGGTGATAGCTCGGACGAGTTCGAACATGGGTCATCTCTGATGAAAAAGTAGGTCACAGGAGCTTTAAATAGAAACACCTTGTGAACACTCTAGTGGTCACATTTTTAAACCAATCATCATCAAACTTGGTCAGAATGCTTGTCTAGTCAATTGCTTGGATGAGTTTGAACATGGGTCATCTCTGATGAAAAACTAGGTCACAGGAGCTAAAAATAGAAAAACCTTGTGAACACTCTAGTGGTCACATTTTTGACCCAATCATCATCACACTTTGTCAGGATGCTTATCTAGTTGATAGCTCGGATGAGTTCGAACATGGGTCATTTCGGATGTAAAACTAGGTCACCGGAGCTATAAATAGAAAAACCTTGTTAACACTCTAGCAGTCACATTTTTGCATCAATCATCATCAAACTTGGTCAGGATGCTTATCTAGTTGATATCTTGGATGAGTTTGAACATGGGTCATCTCAGATGAAAAAGTAGGTCACCGGAGCTAAAAATAGAAAAACATTGTTAACAATCTAGCGGTCACATTTTTGCATCAATCATCATCAAACTTGGTCAAGATGCTTGTCTATGTGATAGCTCGGATGAGTACAAACATGGGTCATCTCGGATGAAAAAGTAGGTCACCGGAGCTAAAAATAGAAAAACCTTGTTAACACTCTAGCAGTCACATTTTTGCATCAGTCATCATCAAACTTTTGTCAAGATGTTTGTCTAGTTGATAGCTCGGATGAGTTTGAACATGGGTCATCTTGGATGAAAAAGTAGGTCACCTGGGGTAGAAATAGAAAAACCTTGTTAACACTCTTGTGGTCACATTTTTGCATCAATCATCATCAAACTTGATTAAGATGCTTGTCTAGGTGATAGCTCGGATGAGTTCGGAAATGGGTCATCTCGGATGAAAAACTAGGTCACAGGAGCTAAAAATAGAAAAACCTTGTTAACACTCTAGTGGTCACAATTTTGACTCAATTGTTAGCAAACTTGGTCAGGAAACTTGCCTAGGTCATTGCTGGGAATAAATCGAACATGGGACATCTCGGATGAAAAACTAGGTCACAGGAGATAAAAATAGAAAAATCTTGTTAACACTCTAGTGGCTACTGTTGTGATCCAAATATTCTGTTAATTGGTCTAAAAGTTTGTTTTGATGATTTCTAAGTCAAGATCCAACATGGGTCATCTTGGATGAAAAACTAGGTCACACCGCCCAAATATGGAAAAGCCTTGTTAACATTCTACTGGTCACATTTTCGACTCAATTATCATCAAACTTGGTCAGGATGCTTGTCTAGGTAATTGCTTGGATGAGTTCGAAATCGCATGTGAAACTAGGTCACCGGAGCTAAAAATAGAAAAATCTTGTTAACACTCTTGTTGCTACTGTTTCATTCCAAGTATCCTGGAAATTGGTCTGACAGTTTGTTTTGATGATTTCTAGGTCAAGTTTGAATATGTGTCACCTGAGTAAAAAACAAGGTGGCACTGCTCAAATATGGATAATCCTTGTTAACACTGTAGTACTCACCTGTCATGAGACTTGGTCAGAATGTTTGTCTAGGTAATTGTTTGGATGAGTTTGATAAGTCAGGTGAGCGATCTAGGGCTATCATGGCCCTCTTGTTTTGTATGGTTTTATTTAAGAAATATTTTGTTCCAGTTATTTACAGATGTTTGTATGATTATTGGATTAAAGTTAAAGTACACTGATTTTCTTGTTATACACTACAATCCATTGTAACATCTTGAAATGTTTTCCATGATATATACATATATATTTATATATGGAATAACTATATGGTCTCAACCATGACTTGGTAGTTTTTAGCTCGACTATTTGAAAAATATGAGAGCTATTGTAGTAACCCAGCGTCCGCGTCTGCGTTGGTTTAAGTTTATTTAAAAGTCAAATATCTCAATTATTGCTTGAGATATTCAATTGAAACTTACAATAGTTATTTATAGTAACAATGTACATCAGATTGACAAGTTGGATAACTCTGCTTACAATATTAAAACTTCACATGCATTTAGGGTCATAATTGTACATGTAGGTTACTGACCAAGATCCATAATTTTATCGAGAATTTAGGCTTATTTTTCTCCCCTTTTTCAACTTAGAATTTAATGGTAAAGTTTTGCTTGTAAGCATGTTATCTCCATAACTACTGAAGGGTTTGTGCCTTTTTTGGGACAATTTTATGCATTCCTGATAATAAAGCAGTGATTTACTTGATAAAACATCTTAATCCAAGCCTTTGTACCTTTTCGGTCAGTTTTATGTATTCATTGGTAAGCATTTTTATACTCAATAAACACCCTTGTGACAACTTTTTCGAATAGTCGAGCCTTACTGTCCTCAGACAGTTCTTGTGTTTGTATAATAATAACTGAACAAAAGTTTGAAGGAGTTATATTTCACAAGGTATGCAAACAATAGCTGTTGGTAGGACAGCACACTCAACTATATGCTTAGTGCTAAACAATAGAAGAACCTTGGTTATTTAAAATATTTTAAGTTCACAAAAGGACCAAAAATTTCTTTAAACCCAATATTCTACAGATATAAGCATTGGAGAGAGTCCTAGCTAGTATGCTCGCAAAGAAATGTATAACATTTCCATTTATTTCAAAGCCAGATGTCTATGGAATACGAAAATATCTTGAAGCCATAGGCAATCTTTAACAAATGGGTGCCTGATCGGGATCAAGTGTGCAAAGTTTCATTGCCATATGTCAATGGACTTCGGGAAAAATTGAGGTGATAGACGCCAATGTTCAGATGACTAGGATAATTCTACTTATTCTTATCGAATAATCGAGTAAAAATGTGACATCTGCTTTGAAAGTAGGAATGGCATCTGCTTGTAACAATAGACCACTATACAATCAACATAATGCGCCCCCAGCAGTGCTTTCAGCGCTTTGATTTTACTATAACTTAATACTTAATTATACATAATTGATTTTTCTTTCATAGTTTTGTCCTCCTTACTGCGTCCAGTATTTTATTAGTCGAGCTTGGCTGTCTCCTGTTACAGCTCTTGTTGATTTTGGAGGATAGTGCAAGATACAGATTTAGAAAGATATCCCAATTCCAGAAGCTTCTCCTGGTTCTCTAGCTTGCCAAGCGTTGAAGCACTCATCACAGGACCTCGATTTAAAGTCTCATGTGAAAGACTGAGTTGTAATTTTTGCAACGGACGCGCCCTCAGGCGCATTCAGAGCTAAATCATCTACACATGGGATTTCATCGGCTACAATCGCGCAAGTGTCCTCAACCGGATAACAGCCCAAGAAATAGTACATGAATTTGATCCTTTAAAACTCCCATACTTTGTTGGGATATCTTAAAATCTTCCATATTTAGACTTTTCAATTTCAAATTAAGTTATCCAAGTTAAAATATGAACGTATATGATTGATAAAAACCTTGTAGTCCCATAGTATTATTGCGCAATATGCAAATTACTGCCGAAACGATTTACCGCTGTCGAAAAAGTAGGACATCAAATTAAACAATAATTAAGGTGTAAGCTCTGAGTTCCAAGAAATTATTAGTAGGAAATGAATATTTCTACATTAAACAAAACATTATTATTAACAAATCAAAAGTTTTTTGTGACTCTAGAATAAAACGCGCATTAATAAAAGAAGAACTATTTTCGTGACTCATACCGCAGTTTAGCTGAATATCCAGCAGTTATTAATAAATAATACAATGGTTAGTATTATAAATATCTATTTTTGAAAATGCATGTAACAAGAGAGTTTTTCAACACTTTACCATCATGTAGTCTTTCATGGTAATCTTTATTGAAGGAAGTTATAATATCAGTTCTACTTCCGATTCTTGTGTTTTGTTTACATATTTTTCTAGGTCACAATATGAGTTATCCTTCGCTATTCTAAAAATTGATTCTGCTGACTTTCGGAGAGTACACATTATACATGTAATAAACCAGCCGATACATACTTTGTTTACATGCAATACTTTAAGAAATTCTATACAATTGTAGGAAGCAAACAAATTGAAAATGGAATTTAGTGTGAAATTGAAAAGGACAACTAAACACTTAAGTGACATTTAGATTAAAATAAAAACGATGAGCTCTGGCGTCTACATCTTTCCCTTGTAAATAAAAAAAAATCTAAAAAATACACCATTATTTGCTGATGATTTTAACCAAAAATATTTTTAATGAGACATATCCAAGGGAAATAAAAATACAAATGACTTATATTTTATTGTCTATATGCCCACGAAGCAATTCTAATTAACATTCTCACATGTATTATGTATTATGCTTGAAGTTTATTTGCATTGTTTTATGTTAGAAATATTTCGTTGACAGTTTTTTTTATTTACATATCATTTCTTGGAATAAATCGATAAGGACACTGATTTACAAGATTGACCAGAGTTTTTAGGCATAAATTTCATTCTGTATTTAAATGCTTGAAAGTAGAAAATCTGAATTATATCAGATTGGGACAATATATTGCTCTACAAATCTCGAACTTGTATGGAACAAATTTTCTCTGTTATATCTTTTGTGTTTTGTGTTTTTTTTTCTAAAAGAAGCCTTAATGTCTCTCCGGTTGCATATCTGTCGCATTCAGTGCTGCAGCAGTTTGATTTAGTTGGCCAGCCTGGGAATCAAACCCACAATGTCAAGATCACAAGTATCGCGCTCTAACAGATTTAGCTATGTAGACTAGTATGATTGAATGTTTATAAGAATCTAAGTTATAATATGTTACAGGGTCTGTGCAGTTTCTATGAAAAGAATGCAAGCACTGAATTTGTTCAAGATCAGATAGATGCCTATTTGAGGATGGTAGAGTTCCATGCCAGGTAAATCAGAAAATGCTTATTTTTTATTGATTTGTTTTTTCTCTATTTTCAATGATGAGGGGTTTTTGAAAAAAGAAGCATATTTCTATAATGGTTTACCAAAATGTTAAAAATTCAAACTTAAAAAGATATGTTAGCCGATTTAAAAATTGATTAACATGTATGTTTTTAGCTCAATACTGTAATTGATATTTTGCATGATTTTATACTAGAGATGAATGAAATCACTTTTTTAGCTCACCTGTCACAAAGTTACATGGTGAGCTTTTGTAGGCGCTTTTCATCCGGCGTCCGGCCGTAAACTTTAACTTTAAAACAACATCTCCTCATAAACCGCTAAGCCAATTTAATCCAAACATCACAGGAATTTTCCTTTGGTACTCAACTTTAAAAATTGTTCTAAGAATTTAATTCCATGCAGAAATCTGGTTGCGTCATCATGGAACCAAAAGAAAAAACTTAAAAATTTTGTTTTTAAAAACCGAAAGAGCTAGAGCTTAAATATTTGGAATGAAACATTGTCTAGTCAGTGTCTACCAAGTTTGTTCAAGCAATTGGCCCCGCCCAAGGGTGGGGGTCATTGATTTTCCTTATTTGTATATAGTAAACACTTTAAAAAATCTTCTTTTTAAAAAACCAAAATAGCTAGAGCTTAGATATTTAGCATGAAACATCTTCTGGTGGTTGTCTTCCAATTTTGTTCAAATAAAAGCCCTGGGGAAAAAAAATTGGCCCTGCCCCAGGGGGTCATTGATTTCCCTTATTTGTATACAGTAAACTTCACTCATAGTGATAACTGCTATAGGGAACTTCCGGTTATAAGGAACAATTGTTTTTGGCCCAAATTTTGCCCTTCTTCATTTAATATAAAAATATACGGTTAAAGCGAACACAGATGTAAGGAATTATCGCTTATAAGGAAATCATTTCTTAGTCCCATTTTAGTTATAGTATAGACAATTACACTTTTATAATGATAAGGTTGTATTAAGCGGAGTTTACTGTATAGCAAAAACTTAAAAAATACCCTTAAAAGAAACAAAATAGCTAGAGCTTAGATATTAAACATGAAACATCTTCTAGTGGGTGTCTACCAAGTTTGTTCAAATAAAAGGCCTGGGGTCAGAATTGGCCCCACCCCAGGGGGTCTTTGTTTTTCCCTTGATGTATATAGTAAAAAGTTGAAAAATGTTCTTTAAAAAAAACCTAAAAGCTAGAGCTAAGATATTTAGCATGAAAAATCTTCTATTGAGTGTTTACCAAGTTTGTTCAAATAAGGGCCCTGGGGTTAAAATTGGCCCCTCCTCGGGGTCATTGATTTTCCATATATGTGTATAATAAAACCTTAAAAAATCTTCTTTTAAAAAAAATCCAAAGAGCTAGAGTTTAGATACTAAGCATGAAATATCTTCTAGTGAATGTTTACCAAGTTTGTTCAAGTAAAAGCACTGGGGTCAAAATTTGGGGTCATTGTTTTTCCCTATATGTGTATAGTAAAAACTTAAAAAATTTATTGTAAAAACCCTAAATAGCTAGAGCTTAGATATTTACATGAAACATCTTCTAATGGAAGTCTATCAAGTTTGTTCAAATAAGGGCCCTGGGGTTAAAATTGGCCCCGCCTCGGGGTCATTGATTTTCCTTATATGTGTATAGTAAAAACTTAAAAAATCTTCTTTTAAAAAAAAATCAAAAGCGCTAGAGTTTAGATACTAAGCATGAATTATCTTCTAGTGGTGTTTACCAAGTTTGTTTAAATAAAAGCACTGGGGTCAAAATTTTGGGTCATTGTTTTTCCCTATATGTGTATAGTAAAAGCTTTAAAAAAATTAGGGATGGCAACGAGTAACCGGTTAACCGAGTACTCGATCGAACGTCCGAATATCGGTTAACAAAATTGATATTCGATTACTCGGGAAAAATACATATTTTCTATTTTTTTGCGATTTAGAAAGATTGGTATATCCAATTAGTTTAGAAATTCGGAAATTAGCATGTATCTTCATAAATACCCGTTAAATGCAATCAAAACATCCTTGCAGAGGTGCGAAAATGATATCATAAATTTAACAAGGCGATCAACAGATTGACACACGCACCTGTGTCGCTTATGTCATCCAGCCTCTTATGATATTAATTACCTTTAATTGTGTAGCCGAAGTAACTGTTTTGAAAACAACAAAGGACCGATTGCTATCATGAATGTAAGAATAAAGGTAACTAGAATTTAGACCATGTTAAACTTTTGCTGCCGCCGCTTAGTCTATATTATTTCAAATAGAAAAAAGATATATGAAATGTTATACATGTTTAAAACTTGATATTGCATTAATCAAAACGTTGTAAAATATTATGTTGTTGATTTAATTATAATTAATTTGTCTCCCGTGCAGTCCTATTTACTATCTACAGAATTCTATGAATTTAAATAGAAAACGAAAGTAGCACGCGTGTGTGATAAACTTTGAAGATCACTGGCAATCATCCGAGTAACCGAGTACTCGATCGGAAAAATGACCGAGTACTCAAGTATTGATTTTGGTATTCGTTGCCATCCCTAAAAAAATTATTGTAAAAACCCTAAATAGCTAGAGCTTAGATATTTATCATGAAACATCTTCTAATGGGAGTCTATCAAGTTTGTTCAAATAAAAGCCCCTGGGTTAAAATTGGCCCTGCCCCGGGGGCCTATATACAGGTGAGCGATCTCAGGGCCATCATGGCCTTCTTGTTTATTTGATTTACTTTTAAATATACACATGTGGTCTATTGCCGCACAAGCCAAGTCCGGGCCCACTTTGGGACCCAGACTTGGACTTCCCGTATCAATAGAAAAATCATGTCCGACTTTCACAGGTGAAACTGCTGTTGGGATGTCAATGAAATTTCATAGGAGTGACCAGTACCTTCCCTAGTTGTGCATATTGCTGGCATTAATACACTAATCACTCTTGTTTATCTTACAATTACATTTATCTCCACTATAACTACATAGTCACTGATACTTTTAACCCATATACATGTAGTATTCTTATGTTTTAACTCATTGATTTAAACAACAACAAGCAGCTTATACTTAATTTTATTGATGTAATCTGTTTAAATATAAGTGTTATAAAATGATATATAGTACAAAATCTTGGGAACAGGGCAGGTATTGTAACATAAAATATAAACAGTGCATTTGATGATTACAAAAGAAAACTCACCAGTTTTATCATATCATAATGTACTTGTAAAATAAAAGATGAAATGTTTTATTGATATAACCTATTACAGATCAATTTATCAATGTAAACAAACAAAGTTTTCATTTTTAGCTTGTCTGTTTTGAAAAAAAATCAAGGCTTTTTGATTGCTGAATTGTAGTCATTGTTTTTTTTTTTTTTTTTTTTTTGAGGCCCCAACTGGGTAACCCCGTTTATTTACCCCGTAATAGGTATGAGAGGGTCGGGGTCATCCCTCTGATACCTTACATGATATCTACATAATATTTAAATCATCATCTATAACAATATTTTTTATATAATTATAATATACATTATATTCAAACATTCAATCAATTTTCATATAATATGTATAACAATTATGTATGATAATGTATTATGCATCAGCTTCAAAACAAACAAAGAATATTGGTTTGGGGTAAATTGATTTAGTGTAGCCTATTAGTTTATTAAAGTTCTTACAATTTGCCATCCTTCATTTACATGTTTGGTCAAATTTGTATTTTTGTAAATATTCCACGCCAATTTAAGACTATTTTTAAAACCAGGTATTGTAGGTAACACGATTTTTCTCTTTGACAAATAAATATATCTTTTCAATTCTAAAAACAAAATATCATATTTAAAATCATTAACTTCAGAACCTAAAATAAATGATTTACAATTAAAATTATCATCCAAATTATCTATCTTGTCTTTCAGATATTGAAATAACAATTGAATTTTTGGACATTCCCAAAATAAATGCAACAGAGTTTCCTCTTGGCAATTGCAAAAAGTACACATTTTACTATTGACAATTTTCATTTTGAATAAAAGTGAGTTTGTTGCTAAAGTTCTATGAATTATTCTTGTCTGAAACCACTGAATATAGGAATCTTTGGTACATTTAAATACATAACTATATATTAAATTCCAATTTATATCAAAATTTGTAAAAAATGAGTTCCATTTTTCTTGACATGTTGGTACATCTTGATTTCTAACTAGAATTTCATAAACATACTTTTTGTTATTTTGTGTAATTAAAATAGGTTTTATATAACAACTCATAATAGGGTATTGAACATTAATAAAATCTTTACAAATAGAAATGTTAAGCTTTTGTGTATATAATAATATTGCTTTTTTCAAACTATGATATTGTAAAAAATTTACTTGTTTTTGTGTCACCTGCTCTAAGTAAGTTAAATCTACAAAATCGCCTTGGGGATTAATAATATCATTAACAAATCTGATTCCTTTTTCATAAAAAATTTTGATATAAAAGTATCTACTTCCTGCTAACAAGTTATGATTGTAAAACAATGGCATTTGTAACACTTGTTCTAAACTGTCTATACAAAGTTTATCTGTAAAAATCATATAAGCTTTTAAAACATCTATCCAAAAAGCATTTTTAATTTTATCAATTGTCAATTTACAAAACAATTTACCTGTGCTAAACACTTTATCAATATTGAATAAAGCCATCACTAGCTTATAACATTTACTGTTAGTATTACTAACATACCTTTTAAACCATTTTATCTTTATAGAATGTATATAAATATCAATATCAATCATATTTAGACCACCTTCCTGATATGTTTTAATAACTACTGATTGCTTTATCTTTGCTTTACCTTCCCATATAAATTTATAAAATAAGTCATTAAGTGTTTTCAAAAATGCTGAATTAGGTGTTGGTAAACTTGTAAAGCAATGAGTGAATAAAGGAAGGAGTAATGACTTAACAACAGTAATTTTTCCTATAGGTGTTAACATTCTTTTTTTCCAGTATCCTATACTATTTTTAACTTTTTGAAGTTTTTCATTAAAATTTAACTCTATCATTTTTTCTAAATCAACATCAAATATCAAACCTAACAATTTAAACTGTGTATCACCCCATGTCAGTTTCAATTTTGTCTTAATAGATCTTGTACTGTATTTAAGAGAGCCTATCCAAATAACTTTAGTTTTATCAAAATTTACTTTCAATCCTGAAATTTCTGAAAACGTGTTTAATAACTTTAAAACAGTATTAAAGGGAATTTTCTGATCCATCTAGCAAAAGTGAAGTATCATCAGCAAATTGTGTAATTTTATATTCCTCCCCATCTATATTTATACCTTTAACATCTTTACATTGTCTTATTTTTATTGCTAAAATCTCTGCACATAAAATGAAGATATAAGGTGAAATAGGATCGCCTTGTCTACAACCTCGTTTAACTTTGAAAAACTTTGATAAAAATCCATTTAAAATAACACAAGTTTCAGTATTATATAAAAATAAAGATATCCATTTTTTAAACATAGGACCAAATTGAAAAAGTTCTAGACATTTCTCTATAAATGTAAATGATAACGTATCAAATGCTTTTTCAAAATCTATCATCATTACTAAACCTGGTATATCATTATCCTCAGTATATTTCATAATATCATACAATAATCGAGTGTTCTCACCAATATATCTATTTTTAACAAATCCTGTCTGATCCTTTGAAACTAAAATATCTAAAACAAGTTTAAGTCTATTTGCTATTGAACCTGAAGCTAATTTATAAACTACATTTAATAAAGTTTATTGGTCTCCAATTTTTTTAAAAATTGTTTTGGTTTTTTTTCTTTTGGAATGCATGTTATTGTTCCTAGCTTTTGATTTCTAGAAAAAGAATTAACAGTATAAGCAAAGTTTATAGCTTTTTACAACAAAATGTCCAATTCTATTCCAAAATATTTTAAAAAAATTTGCTGTAAATCCGTCACAACCTGGGCTTTTATCATTTTTCATGTTTTTTAATGTAAAAGAAACTTCATCATATGAAAGTAGACCTTCAAGATTCAATGCTTCATTTTGAGACAACTTGGTAACATTACAATTTTCTAATTCCATATCAATCTTAGATTCAATTGTAGTCATTGTTGTTATCATCAAGGTACTATTGATACACTGAGCATTATTAGAGTGGCATTATTCTTAACGCTATACTTTTGAAGTTATGCCCCTTTTACTTTTGTCAAAATTGCTTATTAAGTAGAATGATTTCAAAACTGTGAATAATATCAACAGGAAACTTGAATACTTGATTATCATCACGCTGCACAATTGTATGACCAGGGACATTATCTGTTAGGAATAAAGTCCCTTTGTTATCGATAGCTGTTGCCTTGAACAACATAAAAATGCTCTAGGTGCTCTTGTTATTCCATGTATTCCCAGCATGACTGGTACTGGTTTCCTTGTTTCTCACCAAACCTATTACAAGAATACAACAAAAGGATTGCTTAAATCATTAATCACTCATAACATAAGATTTTAACATTAAAAAAAATCTGACAAAACTTAAAACATGTGTAGTGCTAATATTTCAGAAGAATGGATGATGCAAGTTTTTTTTTAATATTGAAGAACCACTGACATTGTTTGATTTAATTCAACTAAGTTTCTGTTCAAGTCTATGACAGGTTATGGATGTGAAGGAAGTTGTCATATTTTGCATTCCAATCATTACAGCTATAATACAGCTTCTTTGTTTCTCCACACCAACATACAGCCACTGGAGTCTTCAGATCCTGCAGCACCACCTTTCCTGTAGAACAATCTCCTGATATCTCTTCTATAACATTTCTCACCATGTCACACACAAAGACGGTACCATCATCTGACAGTGACATTCCAGTAGGATCACTGATACCACTATAACTACCTATCACATCACCTTGCCAGTTTAACTTTGTTACTGTCTTCATGCCCCAGTCAGATACATAGATAGAACTTCTGTTACATGTGATATAACATGGATTTTGGAAAATATTCTTTCCATCAATTGTTGTCAGTATAGTGCCATTCATATCAAAGATCTGAAATTTTGCAGGATTAAGGAATGACACAACAAGTTTACCTTGATAACTGCTTATACCATGA
Source organism: Ruditapes philippinarum (assembly GCF_026571515.1). NCBI lineage: Eukaryota > Metazoa > Mollusca > Bivalvia > Venerida > Veneridae > Ruditapes > Ruditapes philippinarum. Next base: position 75,331 of record NW_026863362.1, on the reverse strand, counting down.
CATTTCCCATCAACCTTCACAGTGTGCTTCTTTATGAGTTTGTTTGATGAGATTGATATAAATTGTATTGTTTGTATGTTTGGAAGTGTGACAGCAAGTTCAGTACTGGTTACCGTGGTGATATCCCATGGTTGATCATCTAGTTGTAGTTGATCTGACACAGATTGACTGCTGGTATCCACCATCTTTACAGCTTTGTTTTGACAGTCAGTGATGATAAGAAGATCAGGAGTCAGCAGGGTCATTCCTGCTATCAAGCACCCATATTCATCTTTTGATGTCTTTACACAGATTTGTCCCTCATGTGAAGATTGTCTAGACTTTATTTGTACATGTTGACATTCTGTATTTAAAGTTTTCTGTGTCAGTGTACCAAGCGACTTCTCTGTTTTAAACAAATTAAACATTACATCATTTGATTGAAAGTTGTGCTCTTTGATATCATTTGATGAGAGTTTTAGTAATTTTTCCTCCTATCTTTTATTGTTTTCTCTGCAAGTTTCAAATCAATGAAGAGTTTGTCAGCTTGTTTTGTTCTGTTGAGCTGTTTGACTTTGTCTGATGATTTCTTCAGAGATTTGGTTATATCTTTCACATGCTGTTTCTACTGCTTTCAGATGTTTGTTGTTTTCTTGTTCTATGACTTTAGCTGCATCTTCAGCCTGTCTCTCAAGTTCATCTAGTCTTTGGTTGATTTCTTGCCGAAACTTTATAATGTCTCCTATGACATCTTTGAGAGAGCTGTTTGATTTGTGTGTCATATTCTTGACATCTTTTAATATCTGTTGAAATTTGTCACAAGTGGTATTTAATGCATTCAAGATAACTTGATATTCTTTGCTGTCTATGATATCACCAGAAATGTCTGGTATATAGTTGACTTTGCAGGATGAAGCTTGATGTTCAAGGGTAACACAAACACTACAGAGAAATTCTGTATGATCACAGCAGTAGAACTTGATAATTTCTTTTGGATGTTTACCACATGGCAAGGTCCAGTCATCCGACAGACCTGTGTGAAGGGATGTTGAGGGTTGCTGCAAAACTTTAGGCATACTTGTTGCATCCAGAAGTGTATGCTTTTTGGTAAACTTGTTTATCCTATGGGCTGTAAAGCATGTCTTGCAAAGGTGTTCCTTGCAGTCAGTGCAGTAACCATGGGCAGGGAGTCTAGTTCCTTCCTCGTCACAAGGTTGACAGTAAATTTGAAGATCTTCATCTTGTGCCATGGATGTTGTTGATGAAGAAAATTGTTTTGATGCTCTCTTTCCTGAGACTGCCATGTTTTACCTAAAATGTTTTAGAAAAACATTTCTATGTATTGCATGTTTTTTTAAATGCCCTTCAGTGAGTAAATAAACATAATTTTTATATTTAGATAATTATGAAGAATGAATAATACTTTATTTCACTTTAAAGTATCCACCCATGCAAAAGAGAATAACAGAATAACAAAATATGCAATGTTATAACGTGAAACAATTTTTAGCTCCTCATTATAAAGAAAAAAGGCGGAGTTATTGTCATGACCCTCTTGTAAGCATTAACATTGATGTGGACGTTGGTTAACCTTTTTATCAAAAAATATAATAGCTTTTTATTCACTTCAAACTTGGTGTACTTGTTTATTGTCATGAAAAGTCAATATTACTTTTCAAAACGGCAGATAATCCTAAAGTTATTTTATAACCAAAACAATGGATTCACTTTAAACTTGAAATTTTCTAGTAGACTATAATCAAGGGCAAGTAAGTCTGCTTATCACATTTGCAGAATTATACCCTTTATATTTCTGTTGATTTTTTTGAATTATATAGCACTGAGTAAAGTAGATTGCTCTAACCGTCCACAGACAAGTCTTGTTACAAATATAAAAAATAAAAAAAATTTAAAGGCATAAAAAAAAAAGTCCAGAAGTTTTATCAAATTTTTGTGTATCAAGATATAATATTGTCAGGAGAATGACTGCCTTGATGTTATTTAATCAAAGGAAAGATTTAGCAATAAATATAGTTGTTTAGTTAACACTATTTTTTGTAGGTATTTTATCTTTTTCTATCTCAAATCCATATATATATTTAAACAACAAACTCTGATTATTATTTACACCCAAAACAAAGAATTTTATTTACACCCAAAAAAAAGAATTATGATCATTATTGACACCCAAAACAAAAACACATCATTTATCAACCACATATACGAAATATTTTTTCACATATATACGTGTATACAAAACAATACTAGACACCTGGCAAGCTCAAGCTCTAAACAACTTATGATCAAACAAAACAATAAAATCACCACAAAATGAAGAACACAGAAATGACTATTTTTTTTACAACTCCAATAAGATACACTATAAACCACAAACATTCATCCTACAATATTCACTTCACAAAATCTAATCAGCACCAGAAAAGCAAACTAAAGCTAAAGCACCCAATATTTACATATATTCTCAAAACAAAGCATCAACTAATATAATCTTGACAAGACAAAATCAACCAATTTCAACGAAAAATATATCTTACCAAACAGATATAACTTAACAACCAAAACAACTTATTACAACCAATAAACCCTAATCAATTAAGATCACCACAATAACATTCAACAAATCAACAAAACTCCCTTCAAAACAAATTCTCTTATCAACAAAAAAAAATAAACGCTACATTATCAACAAAAAAAATAAATGCTACGCACTATCACTATCGGTGTGTCTCTCCTAAACGAATGTAAAATCTCTCTCAAAACTCGCATATTTTATGTTATACTGATTTTGACAAACATGTATAGAGAGTTTAACAGGTTTACATTGAAATATGATACACTTCAGTGTATAGCTGTAGGAAAATATAACTCTTTGTAAAAAAAAATATCTACAGTGAAACTGTATGATTATTCTGACAAATATTTAACTTCCTTTTTGTGTCGCCTCTACGGAGTAGTGGCGACATATAAGGATCACTTCTCCGTCGTCCGTCTGTCTGTCCGAGCAAACATTTGATTATTATGAGCTTCATTCCGTAGTTAAATAAAGAACAAAAACTCATAAAATTCAAATTAAGAGCTATTTTTTTGTTTTTATGAGCTTATTTTTCTTATGGACGTTGGTCCAGGTGGTGTTTATGAGCTGATTTGCCTAATAAACTTTGCCTCATGATTTTTGTCAGAGTTATGACCCTTTAACAATTTTTAGCTCGACTATTCGCAGAATAATCGAGCTAATGCAGTCACCCATTTGTCGGCGTCGGCGTCCCTGTGGTTTAGTTTTTGTATGTAAGCTGGTATCTCCATAACTACTGAAGGGAATGGATTGAAACTTCACACACTTGTTCTCTGTGATTATCTAAGATGATTGGCACAAGTCCCATAACTCAGATTTGCTTTTTTGCATAATTATGCCCCTTTTTCGACTTAGAAATTCTTGGTTAAGTTTTTGTATGTAAGCTTGTATCTCCATAACTACTGAAGGGAATGGATTGAAACTTCACACACATGTTCTCTGTGATTATCTAAGATGATTGGCACAAGTCCCATAACTCTGATTTGCTTTTTTACATAATTATGCCCCTTTTTCGACTTAGAAATTCTTGGTTAAGTTTTTATATGTAAGCTGGTATCTCCATTACTACTGAAGGGAATGGATTGAAACTTCACACACTTGTTCTCTGTGATTATCTAAGATGATTGGCACAAGTCCCATAACTCTGATTTGCTTTTTTACATAATTATGCCCCTTTTTCGACTTAGAAATTCTTGGTTAAGTTTTTGTATGTAAGCTGGTATCTCCATAACTACTGAAGGGAATGGATTGAAACTTCACACACTTGGTCTCTGTGATTATATAAGATGATTGGCACAAGTCCAATAACTCTGATTTGCTTTTTTACATAATTATGCCCCTTTTTCGACTTAGAAATTCTTGGTTAAGTTTTTGTATGTAAGCTGGTATCTCCATAACCACTGAAGAGAATGGATTGATACTTCACACACTTGGTCTCTGTGATTATCTAAGATGATTGGCACAAGTCCAATAACTCTGATTTACTTTTTCGTATAATAATGCCCCTTTTTCGATTCATAAATTCTTGGTTAAGTTTTTGTATGTAAGCTTGTATCTCCATAACCACTGAAGGGAATGTATTGAAACTTGAAGGATTTTACCTTTTCAGACAATTTTATGTATTCATATAGGTAAGCATTATTATACTCAATGAAACAACCTTGTGACAAATTTTCGAATAGTCGAGCGTTACTGTCCTCCGACAGTTCTTATTATTTTTAAAGTTTGTCCGGACTACTTCTCTTATACCACTAATGCAATTTCAATGAAACTTTACAGGAATAATCTGTAGTTCAATTCCTTGCACATATTGCACGGGTTTTCCGGTTGAATGATTTTTGGCCGAGTTATGGCCCTTTGATAAAAAGGTGTTTTTTTTCTGTGTGTTGCCAGGTACACAAAAGCTTGTACGGACTACTCCTCATAAACTACTGGTGCAAATTCAGCCAAACTTTACAGGAATGATCAGTACCAAGTCCAGTTGTGCATATTGTCAGCATTTTCCGGTTCAATGATTTTTGTTAGAGTTATGGCACTTTAATAAGTTTTAGCTCACCTGTCACAAAGTGACAGGGTTAGCTTTTGTGATCACTTTTCGTCCGGCGTCCGGCCGGCGTCCGTCCGTCGTCCGTCCATCCGTAAACTTTTACTTTAAATGACATCTCCTCATAAACCACTAAGCCAATTTCATCCAAACTTCACAGGAATGTTTCTTTGGTGGTCACCTTTAAAAATTGTTCAAAGAATTTAATTCCATGCAGAACTCTGGTTTCAATGGCAACCGAAAGAAAAAACTTTAAATATCTTCTTTTAAAAAACCCAAAGAGCGAGAGCTTAGATATTTGGCATGAAACATCTTCTAGTGAGTGTCTACCAAGTTTGTTCAAATAAAAGCCCTGGGGTCAAAAATGGCCCCGCCCCAGGGGGTCATTGATTTTCCCTATATGCATATAGTAAAAACTTTAAAAAATCTTCTTTTAAAGAACCCATAGAGCTAGTGCTAAGATTTTTAGCATGAAACATCTTCTAATAAGTGTTTACCAAGTTTGTTCAGATAAAAGCCCTGGGGTCAAAATTGGCCCCGCCCCAGGGGGTCATTAATTTTCCCTATATGCATATAGTAAAAACTTAAAAAATCTTCTTTTAAAGAACCCATAGAGCTAGAGCTAAGATATTTAGCATGAAACATCTTCTAATAAGTGTCAACCAAGTTTGTTCAAATAAAAGCCCTGGGGTCAAAATTGGCCCCGCCCCAGGGGATCATTGATTTTCCCTATATGCATATAGTAAAAACTTGAAAAATCTTCTTTTAAAGAACCCAAAGAGCTAGAGCTAAGATATTTAGCATGAAACATGTTCTAATGGGTGTCTACAAAGTTTGTTCAAATAAAAGCCCTGGGGTCAAAATTTGCCCCGCCCAGGGGGTCATTGATTTTCCTTATATGTGTATAGCAAAAACTTAAAAAATCTTCTTTGAAAAAACCCAAATAACTACAAAGTTTGTTCAAATAAAAGTCCTTGGGTTAAAACTGGCCCCGCCCCAGAGGTGTCATTGTTTTTAACTATATGTGTATAGTAAAAACTTAAAAAATCTTCTTGTAAAAAACCCAATGAGCTAGAGGTTAGATTGTTAAGCAGGAAACATCTTTTTGTTGGTGTCTACCAAGTTTGTTCAAATAAAAGCCCTTGGGTTAAAATTGGCCCTGCGAAGGGGGGGGGGGGGCAGAGGTCATTGTTTTTCATTATAATATAATTATGTGTGTAGTAAAAACTTAACATCATGAAACATCTTCTAATGGGTGTCTTCCATGTTTGTTCAAATAAAAGCCCTGGGGTTTAAACTGGCCCCGCTCCGGGGGCCTATATACAGGTGAGCAACCTCAGGGCTATCATGGCCCTCTTGTTATTTTTAAAGTTTGTCCGGACTACTTCTCTTATACCACTAATGCAATTTCAATGAAACTTTACAAGATTGATCTGTAGCTCAAGTCCTTGCGCATATTGCACGGGTTTTCCGGTTGAATGATTTTTGGCCAAGTTATGGCCCTTTGATAAAAAGGTGTTTTTTCTGTGTGTTGCCAGATACACAAAAGCTTGTCCGGACTACTCCTCATAAACTACTGGTGCAATTTTATCCAAACTTTACAGGAATGATCAGTACCAAGTCTAGTTGTGCACTGTCCGTCTGTCTGTCCGTCTGTCACAAAACTTGTCCCAACATGAAATTGGCCATCATGAGGCGACACAGGTGATCACTGATCGCTCTTGTTTAAAAAAGCATATTAATAAGATAAAATGCTGTTGCCTTTAGAAGACAAGTCATTTTTTGTAGACATTTAGAAATTAAATAGAAATAAAGTACCTTGAAAAAAAGTATTCTTCAAATTGTTTCACAGTTTTAAACTGAAATGTTTTGCTGTTGATATTGGATATGTGGAATTTGATCCTTTCTATTTTTAACTTTAAACACTGAGTTTAAACCATTGAGATATCAGGTGTTTATATAGTTAATAATGTGTCTTAGTGTATGAGAAAATTTAAAATGAGAATTTTAGCGTCAGTATTATAACTTTTCAGAATATAAAGTCCAGATTTATAAAAATGATATTAAAAGGACCCTTTTTAAATCAGTCAAATAGTATTTAAATACAGTGGAAGTTCAGCAGGTTATCATGGCTAATATAAATCCAGTGTAAACAGTATTTTATTAAGATTAAACTTATAACTGTACACATGATGCTTTAAACAGTATTTCATACCTGATATTACACACCTCCTCTATTGTTTGTGACAGGTCTATATTTTTCGGATAGACCTGTTTTAACAAAAGAAAGTCCGTTATGAGGTCTATCTTTTGCACGTGCACAGGTCTGTTCTAGTCAGACAGACCCGGTCATGAAAAACACGTGAAAAAATAGACCTGCCTATGCGTAGACAAAGAAAACATGAAATGCAATCAAAAATTGAAAATAAAATGTAAATAAATGATTGTCATAATATTCCTGTCTGACAAAATCTGGATACATTCTTTTAAACAAGATAATGTTTATAATTATTCCGACATTTCTATATTAGCCTAAATCTTTGAATGAAATAAATGGATAGCATATCAAAGTTAGGAAAACATTTAACATTTTTCTAATCGCGTCATTTTTTCAAAATAATAGTAATCTAAGCGCTTCTTCTGTCATTAATTTCACAATATAACAAAAATGGGTGCTTTAAGTTCATTTCTATGAAACTATAACAGTTATCACCGACCGCATACTTATCACGATTCTAAATCATCTAATCCACAAAAAAATCATAGTAAATAAAAATTGTACCAAACTTTCATATCGAAAAAATATATACATAAATATGTCCGTCTCATTTGTGATTCAAATTACGTCCATTTGATATACGCTTTGCCTAGGAAACCGCAGCTACCGACAGTTCATAGCAAAGTCCCTGGTTTACATTCCCACCCTCAAGATCAATCAGATTGTTAAATCCCCGTTAACCCGTCCCCACCCCCTCTTTTAGTTTGGCTTTATCCTACCTATCTATTCAACCCGCGAAAAATCAAAAACTGATTTCCCTGAAAACCTTCGAATCCAGGGCTTAGGTTCAAAGAATGTTAAAGATATAATCCAAACCTTGCTTATAGTGACATGCAGATACAAGTACTCAAAGTGGATTGTCTACAATGGACACACATCTCCCATTAGTTATTAAAATATCGACAAAAACGAAAAGAAAATGTTGAAAAAGAAATGTTAATATAAAGTTATAAGTGATTTAGTTTAAAAATTTATTTTCATTATTTTTTATTCTAGAACACTTTATAATCTGCTATATAAAAATATAATTTCGGATCATGTATCTTACACTTGTCATGCAACACTATACATATGTAAGTCTTTCATGGTGTGCTGGGTATCGGACATTTGCCCCTCAGACAGTTGCACCCTCGGAGTTTGCTCCCTTTTTGCAGTGGCGGACATTGCCCACCCCCCCCCCCCATATCCTTGGAAGGGTTGGACATTTGCCATCACCCCCATGTTTTAAAAAATGTTAAAAAATTTAATTGTTGAATTGTTTGTTACAAAAATTAAAATTCATCGCCTATTGTCGAAATTCCATTTTGCTTCAATAAACCAAAAATCTCGCGCAAATGTCTGAAAACTTAAAAATTAGCATCTATAAATAAAAAAATAAAATACATAAAATATATACACGAGATGACCTCTGACAAGTTACAAGCAAAAAAAGGGGGGGCATACGTCCGAGAGGGCAACTGTTCGGGGGGAGCAAATGTTCTAGAATTTGAAATGACTGATACGAAATACTATCAACACAATTATTCATTCTTTTACATAAATTCAATTACAGACCCATTCACTTTATTATTGACAAATTACACATTTAGCCTTTTTATTATTATTTAAAAAACAAAACAAAGTTAAATGCAAAATATATACTATATAAAAGCAGAACGTTGATAAAAGCTATTTACCTGTTTATGCGCTGTGTTAAAGATAATCTTTGTGCATTATATCAAATGCTCGGATCAGCCCTTGCTCAATAGTTTGAAGGTGTGTTAGTTGGATATTGGCCACGTTCATCGATCTTTCTGTTTAGGAATGACCTGGTCACGAATTTCATGAAACACCTCGAGCGCTACGCGCTCTCGGTGTCACATGAAATTCGTGACCAGGTCTTTCCTAAACAGAAAGACCTCGTACTCGGTCGATATCCTATACTTAATATTTATACACAAATTGCTCAAAGTAAGCTTTTGTGGGCGCGCTCCATCGTCTGTCAGTGCGTCCACCATCAACATGGTGAGCTTTTGTGATCGCTTTTCATCCAGCGTCCATCCTGCGTCCGTAAACTTTTACTGTAAACGACATCTCCTCATAAACTGCTTAGCCAATTTCATCTAAACTTCACAGGAATGTTCCTTTGGTAGTCAACTTTAAAAATTGTTCAAAGAATTTAATTCCAAGAATAACTCTGGTTGCCATGGCAACCAAAAGAAAAAACTTAAAGTACATTTTTATCTTCTTTTAGAAACCCTAAAGAGCTAGAGCTTAGATATTTGGCATAAAACATCATCTAGTCAGTGTCTACCAAGTTTGTTCAAATAAATGCCCACCCCAACCCAGGGGGTCATTGATTTTCCTAATTGTATATTGTAAAAGCTTCAAAAATTTTCTTTCAAAAAGCTCAAATAGTTAAAGCTTGGATATTAAGCATGAAACATCTTCTAGTGGGTGTCTACCAAGTTTGTTCAAATAAAAGCCCTAGGGTCAAAATTGACCCCACCCAAGGCGATCATTGTTTTTTCCTTTATGTATAAAGTAAAAACTTAATAAATCTTTTTTAAAAAACCTAAGAGCTTGAGCTAAGATATATAGCATGAAAAATCTTAATGGGTGTCTACCATTTTTGTTCAAATAAGGGCCCTTGGGTTAAAATTGGCCAATCTTCTTTTAAAAAGCCAAAATAGCTAGAGCTTAGATATTAAGCATGAAACATTTTCTAGTGGGTGTCTACCAGGTTGGTTCAAATAAAAGCCCTGGGGTCAAAATTGGCCCCGTCCCAGGGGTCATAATAAATGTTTTTTTTCCTTTATGTTTATAGTAAAAACTTAAAAAATCTTCTTTAAAAAAACACTTAAGAGCTAGAGCTAAGATATTTAGCATGAAACATCTCCTTATGGGTGTCTACGATTTTTGTTCAAATAAGGGCCCTGGGTTTAAAATTGACCCTGTCCAGGATCATTGATTTTCCTTTTATGTATATGTAGTAAAAACTTAAAAAAATCTTCTTTTAAAAAACCTAAAGAGCTAGAGTTTAGATATTAAGCATGAACTATCTTCTAGTGAGTGACTACTAAGTTTGTTCAAATAAAAGCTGTGGGGACAAAATTGGCCCCGCCCAGAGGGGGGTCACTGTTTTTCCCTATATGTGTATAGTTAAAACTAAAAAACCTTCTTACAGCTAGAGCTTAGATATTTATCATGAAACAACTTCAAATGGGTGTCTTCCAAGTTACTTCAAATAAAAGCCCCTGGGTTAAAATTGGCCCTGCCCCGGGGGGTCCTTTATACAGGTGAGCGATTTCAGGGCCATCATGGCCCTCTTGTTGATAAAAAAAGCATAAATGTTCATGATTAGGCAAAAAAAGGACAAATGTCCAGCTTTATTTCTTAGTCAAAACCCCAATATTATTGCATAAAATGGTACAGATATGAATAAACTTGCTGAGAAAAAAGATCATTTGAGCTTTAAAGAGAAATATATGCTGCTATTTTATTTTAGAAATATTATTTTATAAACTGTTTTGTATAATTTTTCAGTGATAGGGACAAGAGAGTTGAGACTGTACTGAAACTTGGAAAGTTAGTGGATAGCAACACCAACAGTACCAAGCTTGAAAAGGTATCTAATTATTATTTTGTAATATAATAGAAACTGGTCTCTAGTTGAAGATAAAATGTGTCAGAGGTTGAGAAGTTCAGTCGTTAGAGCTGAGGAGCAGAATTGCAATGGTCCTGGGTTTGAGTCCCGGTCAGCCTATACATTTTTGTCATTCTGTGACATTTGAAAATGGGGAGAAAATGTGTAAAAGTGGCAGGGTAGCAGGTGGCAGGGTAGGTCAGTCATTAGGGCTGCAGAACATTATTCCTTAAGTCCCAAGCTTGATTCCTGGTTAAGTATCACAAAAAGTAATTTGCTAAAAAGAGGTAAGTATTACAAGAAGGGAATTGATTTAAACATATAAATATATTTGAGCTCACTTGTGAAGGAGGTTTGTAGCTTATTTTAATGACTCTAAATTCTTCTTAATGTAACTGAAAAGTACTGGTTTAAAGAAAAAAAAACATGGTTGTGACTCAAATGTTTCATCTTTGAATAATGAGCAATTACCTCCTTACAACAACAACAACAAACAACAACAACAGAGTTTTACTCATTACCCAAAGTTATATTCCACTATATATTTAACTTATTTAGAGAAACTCTTCTCTCTAGAGCCACACCTCTCAGCAACGATCAAAACTTTTTACCACCCAAAGGGTGTTGCTCTGCAAAGGTTATACTGTATCTTGAAAAACTTGTATTTTGTTATTTTAGGTTGTTGGAATATACAGAGATACAATAAAAGAAGAGCCAGATTTACAAAAGAAAACAGAGCTGCAAGTTGTCTTCATCCGTATACTGAAGTTGACCAATGCAGAAGACAAGAACGAGCAGGTCTGTCAAAATGTTGGGGGTATTTTAATGAAAGATTTGTTTTCTAAATTTTGCATCATTGGATTTGAAATAGTGTAGAAATGTATTAACAAAACTTTAATCTGAATGAAGCGAAAGGTTTTTTATGCCATCGCAGCATCTGCGATGCGGTGGCATATAGCGATTCACCTGTGTGTGTGTGTTTTTGTGTGTGTGTTTGTTTGTGTGTGTGTTCTATAGATTATATAGTGAACTTAACTTAAAAAAAATCTTCTTGTGAAAAAGTCCAATTTCAACCAAACTTGGCAGGATTGATCCTTGGTCAAAGTGCTTCCAAAGTTGTTCAAAGAATTTCATTCCATGTAGAAATCTGGTTGCCATGGCAACCAAAAGGAATTATAAGAATAAAAAAAAAAACTTCTTTGAAGACCCAAAAGGCCTAGAGCTTAGATATTTTGCATAGGGCATTGTCTGGTAGACCTCTACCAAGATTGTTCAAATTATAGCCCTGGGGTCCAAATTGGGCCCGCCCCGGGGGTCATTTATTTTCACTATATGTACATATAGTAAAAACTAAAATACCTTCTTGTCTGAAGGTACTAGGCTTAGAGGTTTTATATTTGGTATGTGTTAATATCTATAGGTACTCTACCAAAGTTGTTCAAATTTTGCCTCTAGTGTAAAAATCAGCCCCACCCCGGGGGTCATAGGTTTTCCTTATATGTATATAGTAGAAACTTTAAAAAATCATCTTCTCTAATTGACGAAGGCTACAGGTTAGACATTTTGCATTAAACATTGTGTAGTGAACCTCTAGCAAGATTATTCAAATTAAAGCCCTGGGGTCAAATTTGGCCCCGCCCCTGGGGATCATTGATTTTCAGTCACTATGTCATATTAAAGTAAAAAATTAAAAATCTTATTGTCTGAAGGTACAATACGAGCAATACGTCTAGACGCTTGCAGAAATCATGATCACAAAATAGAAAAATATTGACTCATCTGGAGGCATGTAGCTTTAAACTCATTGTAGCTTTTTTTCCCACATACATACTGCTATATCATTACATGTAGTAATTAATGTGATTCAACTATTTTTCAGTTACAAGAAATAGCCAAGGCAGTACTAGATGCAACAGAGAAGTATGAAGATAGTTTAGAGGAGATAATTATACCCCCGCACAACAAAGTTGTAAGGGGGGTATACTGGAATCAGCTTGTCCGTCCGTCCGGCCGTCCGTCCGGCCGTCGGTTTTTTCTTGTCCGCCCAAAAACTTAAGATTCCTTTGACCCTTAGTCTTCATATTTGGCATGGAGGTTAGTCATGATTAGTAGATGACCCCTATTGATTTTGAGGTCACTAGGTCAAAGGTCAAGGTCACAGGGGCCTTGACTTCAAAAAGCTTGTCCGCCCAATAACTTAAGATTCCTTTGACCTACAGTCTTCATATTTGGCATGGAGGTTAGTCATGATTAGTAGATGACCCCTATTGATTTTGAGGTCACTAGGTCAAAGGTCAAGGTCACAGGGGCCTTGACTTCAAAAAGCTTGTCCGCCCAATAACTTAAGATTCCTTTGACCTACAGTCTTCATATTTGGCATGGAGGTTAGTCATGATTAGTAGATGACCCCTATTGATTTTGAGGTCACTAGGTCAAAGGTCAAGGTCACAGGGGCCTTGACTTCAAAAAGCTTGTCCGCCCAATAACTTAAGATTCCTTTGACCTACAGTCTTCATATTTGGCATGGAGGTTAGTCATGATTAGTAGATGACCCCTATTGATTTTGAGGTCACTAGGTCAAAGGTCAAGGTCACAGGGGCCTTGACTTCAAAAAGCTTGTCCGCCCAATAACTTAAGATTCCTTTGACCTACAGTCTTCATATTTGGCATGGAGGTTAGTCATGATTAGTAGATGACCCCTATTGATTTTGAGGTCACTAGGTCAAAGGTCAAGGTCACAGGGGCCTTGACTTTAAAAAGCTTGTCCGCCCAATAACTTAAGATTCCTTTGACCTACAGTCTTCATATTTGGCATGGAGGTTAGTCATGATTAGAAGATGACCCCTATTGATTTTGAGGTCACTAGGTCAAAGGTCAAGGTCACAGGGGCCTTGACTTCAAAAAGCTTGTCCGCCCAATAACTTAAGATTCCTTTGACCTACAGTCTTCATATTTGGCATGGAGGTTAGTCATGATTAGAAGATGACCCCTATTGATTTTGAGGTCACTAGGTCAAAGGTTAAGGTCACAGGGGCCTTGACTTCAAAAAGCTTGTCCGCCCAATAACTTAAGATTTCTTTGACCCTTTGTCTTCATATTTGGCATGGAGGTTAGTCATGATTAGTAGGTGACCCCTATTGATTTTGAGGTCACTAGGTCAAAGGTCAAGGTTACAGGGGCCTTGACTTCAAAAAGCTTGTCCGCCCAATAACTTAAGATTCCTTTGACCCTTTGTCTTCATATTTGGCATGGAGGTTAGTCATGATTAGTAGATGACCCCTATTGATTTTGAGGTCACTAGGTCAAAGGTCAAGGTCACAGGGGCCTTGACTTCAAAAAGCTTGTCCGCCCAATAACTTAAGATTCCTTTGACCTACAGTCTTCATATTTGGCATGGAGGTTAGTCATGATTAGTAGATGACCCCTATTGATTTTGAGGTCACCAGGTCAAAGGTCAAGGTCACAGGGGCCTTGACTTCAAAAAGCTTGTCCGCCCAATAACTTAAGATTCCTTTGACCTACAGTCGTCATATTTGGCATGGAGGTTAGTCATGATTAGTAGATGACCCCTATTGATTTTGAGGTCACCAGGTCAAAGGTCAAGGTCACAGGGACTTAGACTTCAAAAACTTTGTCTGCCCAATAACTTTAGATTCCTTTGACCCACAGTCTTCATATTTGGCTTGGATGTTGATCATGATTAGTAGATGACCCCTTTTGATTTTGAGGTCACTGGATCAAAGGTCAAGGTCATAGGGACTTTGACTTCAAAAAGTTTGTCTACCCATTAACTTAAGATACCTTTGACCCACAGTCTTCATATTTGGTATGCATGTTGATCATGACTATAAGGTGACCCCTATTGATTTTGAGGTCACTGGGTCAAAGGTCAAGGTCACAGGGACCTTGACAAAAAAAAAGCTTTTCTTCTCAATTGCTAAAGAATGTCCTGTCCGCAATGTATTGATTTTGACATTTTCACATTTGAAGCATGTAGAATACATAACTTAGCAATGCACTGTCTTAGTAACCTCAGATTTGGCAAGAGGTTGTTCTTGAGCTCTAAATGGCCACTGTTGATTCTGACAAAGTGGTATGCGGGGGTATTCAAGCCATGATAGTGGCAGTTCTAGTTTCATTATATCTCTCTCTAGTTGTCAAGGTGAGCCTTTCTTAACCAAATATTGAGTTGGCACTAGACTCAAATTGTCTGCGGAGCATTTTTTGTTATTTAAAAAAAACTCCCAGATATACCATTATATAGTGTTTCATAATAATTTATTTTTGTACATGGCAAATTGGTTATGGTTCTTTACTTGAAACCACTTGCCCTTCACCGGTGTTGGTTTCATATTAGGGACTTCAGATTATTTCATGTGAAAAAGTTATCCAGCTATCTTATGGTAATATCAGTGGTTCTACTCAGGCCCGTTCATGCTTCATATCATGCACAGAGGGGCACCTGAGGTCTTTGTCCATCTGTAAAGCCAACCAAAGAAAAAACACAGGCTACTATTTGAAAGTGTTCTTTTTTCTTCTTCTTTTTCTGAAAGTCATAAACCACTGTGTTTGGAAAATTGATTATATCTGTGTCTTTCTTGTCAGGGGAGGTTATTATTATAATCTGTTCAAAATGTACCTGAATTAAATCTACATTTTCAATTTTCTTGTTTTTTCATTCCAGAAAAACCCTACAGAAATGAACAAAATATGCTCAGTGCTGTACAAGAAGTTCCCAGACTCATCATCTGTTTTGGGATATTCTGTCATTATCTTGCTGGATTCACATATAGGTAGGTTTTGTTCTCATTTTCCCATGAAAATAATTCTCATTTTTGGAGTTTTTCAAAAATAACTCACGTAATATTAGCTTGTGCTCTAGTGGAGTAACTGATTATTTTCCTTTATAAGCAGTTTATTGTGCTAAGCAGTTTATTGTGCTAGATAAACTATTTTTTCCTTCTTTGGTAAAAAAAATTGAAACAATGCAAATGTCATGCTGAAATTATAAAGCCATTAATCACTATCAATTCAATCCTGCTTATAGAGAAAAAAAATACTGAAGAAATTTTGTTATGTTTGCATAAGTACTTTACAAGATTTAAAGATTTGAATTGTTTTACATTATTGTGATTTGTTTAGAATTTAAAGCAACTGAAGTTTTTTCAAAGGGAGATAAATTCTTGTTAAATTTCTTGTTTTGTGACATAGCACTCATCTGCCTTAGGGGTTGGGTGTTTGTAGTTTACCCTTCAGATTTCAGGGGTGAGCCATTTCTACCTTAACATATCTTGATATTGTTTTATTATAACTTGTGTAGGTGAGGAGAAGTTGTGTACATGTGAGGAAGTTGAGGAGAAATTAAAGTTATACCAGAGTAAGACAGGAGACAGTGGCACAGAAATATCTCTGATTGCACAAGGTTTTGTAGCTCTTTGTAGGAAGGAATACAATAGTGCTAGAAGTATATTTAAACAAGGTAAAAAATTTCAAATTTTGAATTATTTCAGGTAATTGGTTTAGCCAGATTATATAATAATGTCTTTTTTTATTCCAAGTAAGTAAAAATGTGATAATTGCTTCAGATTTATTTTTATATAATTTTAGTTTTGTCTTAACATATTTGTTTGAACTTAGTTGTAACTGAAGCTTTTTAGACTATGTGTTGTTATTATTAGTCACTATTGAGCATATATTTTAGATGTATCACTTGGCCGCAGTGCTTTTTTTCCAATTTTCAAAACAACCTGCTTTCTGAAGGGGAAAATATAGCGCGATAAATCAGAAAAGGGGGAAACCTGAAATCAAATTCCAACAACTGAAAATGGAATTTACCCACACATTTTATGAAGAAGAAAAAATTCAATTGAATTTAACAGACATGGTTCATAGGAGAGCTATCTATAGGGATAACTTTCTAGCTGATAAAGTCAGCTGCTGTTAAGTCATGATTCTGGTAAGGATGAGCACGAGGCTTCTAGGGGAAACTATTAGCATTTTTAGGCGAAATATATCTATTTTAGGCTAGGGGAAATAGCCTTTATTCGGCTGTAAAATACAGTGAAAAAAATCTCTTTGGCCAAGTGGTTAAGGTTGCTGTCCCACTACTTGCCCCTGATCACTTTTGGTTTGAATACTACTAGGGACTTTTGGCTTTAGTTATGTGTGAAGGTTATCCAGTGAGAAGATCAGTAATTTTACTCAGATGTGACCTCATGCATGAAATAATTCATTAGTAAATCTAGAAAATCACCTTGTGATGGTTAAAAAATTTAATAGACAGTTCAGTTACTACACAATAATTCACAGAATAGGGATAACTAATGCTGTTTTATTTCAGTTCCAGACAGTTGTACGATGGTTTGTTTACCATATTTCCAAGCAGTGACCTGCCAGCAGTTACATAGATATGATGCAGTTTTGATCTATTGTGAACATGGTTAGGTTATTTCTTTTTATATTCATGTTTTGTTCATACAGTGTATACACTTCTGCAAATTATATATTTTATCAGAATTTTAATCCAATTTAATCACAAAACCTATGAGATAACCTATAGGTATGAAAGATATGAAAACATATCTTAGCACTCATAAAAAGTATGCATGATTAATTGAATCTTAAGAAATTGACGTCTGTGTAAATAAAATAAATATTTAAATAAAAAGGTTTGACCATCACTATTATGGATTAAAACCCTGCTATTGCAAGGCTATTTTTTAACATGTCAGAAAGCGATTCAGCTAGCTTATGGAAGGTTGGTAGTTCTACTCTGGTGTGTGCATGTGTCGAAGTAAAATGAAAGTTCCAATGTCTTTGAAAAATGATTTTTATGCTCCCCGAAAAATTTTGGGGGAGCATATAGTCGGCGCCTTGTCCGTCCATCTGTCTGTCGGTCTGTCCGTCTGTCTGTCCATTGTCTTGTCCGGAGCATAACTTGAAAACCCTTGGAGATAATTTGTTGAAACTTCATACAGTGGTAGAGGGCATTGAGGGGGAGTGCAGTGTCAAAGAACCATAACTCAATTTTGCCCGGTTTTTGAATTATCTCCCATTATAGAAAAATCTTGTCCGGGGCATAACTCTCAAACTATTACAGATATCAACATGAAACTTTGTAGGTGAATAGATCTCAATGGGTAGATGTGCAGTGCATAAGAACAATAACTCTTTTTGTCTTAATTTTGGAGTTATTGCTTTGTTAATTTTAACACTTTGAACTTTGTCCGGAACATAACTCTAAAACTATTAGAGATATCAAGATGAAACATTGTAGGTAGATAGATCTCATTGAGTAGAGGTGCAGTGCAAAAGAACCATAACTCTGTTAAGCCTCATTTTTTAATTATCTCCTCTTTTAGAAAAATCTTGTCCAGGACATAGCTGTAAAACTATAAGAGATATCAAATTGAAACTTTGTAGGTAGATATATCTCAATGGGTAGATGTGCAGTGCACAAGAATAATAACTCTACCTTGCCTAATTCTGGAGTTATTGCCCTTTGTTTATTTTTACTTTTTGAATTGTCCGGGACATAACTCGGAAATCATAAGAGATATCATCAAGAAACTTTGAAGGTTGATAGATCACATTGATTAGAAGTGCAGTGCAAAGAACAGTAACTCTGTCTTGCATTATTTTGGAATTATTGCACTTTGAATTTTTTCCAGGGACATAACTCTGAAACTACAAGAGGTGTACTTTCCTGTGTCCAAAACCTATTCGGGGAGCATCACCCGGCTCAAACCGGGCTCTTGTTTTTAAAGATGTGGAAATTCAGTAATGTCATTGTTAAAATACATCTTTTAAGATTAACTAGTTAAAGTTGTTATTTCAAATTATTTGAATGATTGCTATTTTGATTTATAGGGCTTAAATTACTGCAGAGGAAAGATCGCATTTTAACCAGGCCTAGTACGGAAATATCGAAAAGCTTTCACCTGTTGAGAGTGACTTCCCTTGTTGCTGTTGGGGACAAAATGTCACTATCTGTTGCCATGGATACACTTGAGAATGTAAGATATTTGTAATATAGAAATTTTGGAAATTATGATAGATTTGGTTTAAACATATTTTATTCGATATAATGTATTTACATTATAATGAACAATATTTATACAATACATTTGCGATTGGGCAGAAAGCTATGAATGCTTATGAGTGTCCTGTCCCAGATAGGTTTGATCTCATCTACTATCAATAATTACATAAAAAAGCATTTCTTTACTTTATTTAAAAAAAAAAACAAAAAAAAAAACAACCTTTTATTTGACTTCTGTAAATGCTCATCAATTATATAACTACATTGTATGTATATGTAAAGTCATGTATATTATCTGATGTATTGTATATAGTGTATGTTGATAATTAAAAAAACAAATGTATTATGTAAAAGAATGGATAAATAAACATATAGGCCTTAAATATTGTTTAAAAAAAAGAGGGTAAGAGATATATTCGAGTTATTTTAATGTTGATTTTGAAGGTCATTATTCTGATGAAGACTGCAGCAGAAGCATTAATAATAGATTAATACAACAAAATTACCATGTTGAGAGCCGATTTTTATCCAACTGATAAAGATAGAAACAATCCTAAAGTAAACAGATCTTCTTGTATTTATTACAGGAACTTGATATAAGTGCAGACACTGTATCTCTTTTGAAGGGACATATACACTTAAAACAAGGAGAGATAGACATAGCAAAGGTATGTTGATGTTGTTTTTTTTTTGGTCTGATTTTTGTTTGATTTTAATGTCACACCTTTATAGCTTACCTGGCTGTAGATCTAAGATGCATTTGGGTCCAACTAGATTAGGATGAAAAGTTTACACATGTCTACTGATGTAGTTATGCAAGTTATTTTGTGCTGGTTTGCAAGTATGGGACTTTACCCTTAATTTACCAGAAACTGGGCTCAAAGTTATAAAACATTTATCAAATCTCAGGATTTTCATGAGTCTGTGAACATTCTTTGGCAGTTTCTTACCAGTCAAATACCTGATATCTGACTTTGAGCTTAGAAAATTTCTTTTTTACTTCGAGCCCTGGTTTTTCTTGGTGAATATTAAAAACCCAAACACTATTATTGAAGCAGAATTATTTAACTTAAGTTTGTAAGAATAAAAGTTCTTGTTTGATAGATGTTGATTTACAAGTTCTATTTATTTTGTATGTAAAATTTTATATTTCTGTTGTTTTTAGCTCGACTATTCGATAAGAATAAGTAGAGCTATTGTAGTCACCCGAGCGTCGGCGTTGGTGTCCGCGTCGGCGTAACCACTTATGTTAAAGTTTTTGTAATAGTTCAAATATTTTCAAAGTCCATTGACATATGGCTTTGAAACTTGGCACACTTGTTCACCATCATGACCCCAACCTGAAGACAGGAGGAGGTAACTGTATCAAGCATTTTGACAGAATTATGCCCCTTTTTCGACTTAGAATTTACGTTAAAGTTTTTGTAATAGTTCAAATATTTTCAAAGTCCATTGACATATGGCTTTGAAACTTTGCACACTTGTTCACCATCATGACCCCAACCTGTAGACAGGAGGAGGTAACTGTATCAAGCATTTTGACAGAATTATGCCCCTTTTTCGACTTAGAATTTACGCTAAAGTTTTTGTAATACCTCAAATATTTTCAAAGTCCATTGACATATGGCTTTGAAACTTTGCACACTTGTTCACCATCATGACCCCAACCTGTAGACAGATAGGAGGTAAGTCTATCAAGCATTTTAACAGAATTATGCCCTTTTTTTTAGACTTAGAATTTACTTTACAGTGTTTGTAATACCTCAAATATTTTCAAAGTCCATTGACATATGGCTTTGAAACTTTGAACACTTGTTCACCATCATGACCCCAACCTGTAAACAGGAGGAGGTAACTGTATCAAGCATTTGGACAGAATTATGCTCCTTTTTCGACTTAGAATTTACGTTAAAGTTTTTGTAATAGTTCAAATATTTTCAAAGTCCATTGACATATGGCTTTAAAACTTTGCACACTTGTTCACCATCATTACCCCAACCTGTAAACAGGAGGAGGTAATTGTATCAAGCATTTTTTCTTACTATCAAGCACTAAGAATAGTCGAGCGTTGCTGTCCTACCGACAGCTCTTGTTTTCCCTGTTATTTCACTTGTAAGAAATTTTAAGAAATGTTTTGCTCCTGTTTTCAAATAATCTTTTACATTCAAAATTTTAGTTGAGATATTAATACAAATAATTACAAATACAAATATAAAGTACATAAGTACTGGTATATATTTGTACAAACATAAAATATAGAATGATATAAGTAAATGAACTTACAGACATGTTTAGTTGGGGAGAGTGTTAAGAGAGTTGTCCTGGAAGGTCTGATCGCATTACATGAACACAGATTCTCCGAAGCCGCACACAGGTTTGCTGTCTTTTATTGTTATTATCATTTATCACATACCCGTGCCGCATTTGCGACTCTGTAAAAATGGTATTGCATGGCTGTGCGTAGATTTTGACATGACATCATTTGCATTATATAATCATAGTGTTATGACGCGCTAAATTTTAGTGTTATACTATAGGCGGGTCAATGAAAACTATTACTTTTTTCATTTTAAACAGTTTTTATTTTGTGTATATGATAAATAGAATATTATATTCGTGTAAATTCATTACTAAACTTAATGAACTTGTTGAATAAAACAATATTATACTAATCAGAGGATCGCATTAATATAATTTGATTCAACTGGTTTAATAAATTCCGTATGTATTGGCACAGATTTGGAAATTATATGCATACAGTAGATACACCTGTGTCAGACTTTTTAAGAATTCCATAAACAATGATATGCTGAACTTTTACAGATATATTTATCAGACCTTCTAAATTTTACCAGTCTTGGTAGATGGTCTGGCAGTCTTTCGGAAAGACGGCATTCCATGCAGGATTCTAACCCAAGGAGGTAGTGGGCAAACACTCACCTTTTCCTCTCAGCTATTAAGGCCGGTGTTTGTTACTACATCACAATAAAGTCCAGTAATACAGTATATTTCAGATCAGGGTGTTTATGCCAAGCAACAGTTCATTTCTTTTGAAAATTTTTATTACATTAGATAAATTTGAAATATTACTTCAGCCACATTTAATGTCTAATGTCAGTAAAGTTGATTTCACATTCTATATATTATTTGCTTTGATTCAGTTAAGAAGACTAAGTAAGTTTAACAGTTTATATATTTTATGATGTTATTTCAGGTTTGAGAAAGCTTTAAAGAGTGAACCAGAAACTGTCAGTCACCAGGTGAATCTTGCTAAATGTTTGTGGAAAACAGAAGACAGAAAACAAGAATGTTTCACCATATTATTAAAGGTTAGGTGTATTTCTTTTTAGCTCGACTATACAATGTATATGGAGAGCTGTCCTACTCACCCCGGCGTCGGCGTCCATCTCCAGATTTCAGATTAAAGTTTTGGTGCAGTAAAATATTTTTCACTATAGCTTTGTCATTTCTTAAGGGATCAACCTCATACTTAGAATTTTCCTAAAAAAATACTATTTTTTACTGTTACTTCTTTATTTGTTAGGGGATCAACCTCATACTTCCAATATATGTACCTTATCATCATTCCCATCTTATGTGACAAGGTTCATAACTCTAGCACCAATATTTTTAGATTTATCTTCCTTTGAACTTAGAATTTTCCTTAAAAAATATTATTTTTTACTATAACTTTTTTTAGATTTAAAGGTATCTACCTCAAACTTCAAATACTTATTCCTTATCATCAATTACATTTTATGTGACAATGTTCATAACTCTTGAAGCAATATTTACAGATTTATCTCTCTTTGAACTTAGGATTTTCTTTAAGAAATATTATAACTACTTTACTTTTTAAGGTATCTACTTCAAACTTCAATTATATATTTCTTATCATTACACACATGTTGTGTGACAAGGTTCATAACTCTAGTGTGACTATTTCTAGAATGATTCCCCTTGATTTTGGAATTTATGTTAACAAATGTTTTTATACTATATATATACATAATTATACATAATTTATTTTTCTTTCATAGTTTTGTTCTCCTTACTGCGTCCAGTATTTTATTAGTCGAGCTTCGCTGTCTCCTGTGACAGCTCTTGTTTGTAAAACTTGTCAGACTTTCGTATAACTTTATGTAATGAAACCAGTGTCTTTCTTAGTTTTAAATAGACTGTCATAATAAAAGCCGTAGCCTAGTATTAATACTGACAATTTGCCTCCCAGTTCAAGGTTAATGCGGTCATGACCTTTTCTCTTTAATATTATGTCAACTGTATTGATTTACTTAAGATTCAAAAAAGAATAAATAAATCTGTTCCTACAGGCTAATTTAAGTTGATAACAACCTCAATATACACGTATGTACAAATTTTTTTCTTCCTGTCGAAAAGTGATTCCTAAGAATGCAAAAACCTCTTAGAGTTCAATTATTTTTTCAAAGAAAAATTTTTTGTGAAAAATTGTGTTTGTTTATTTATTTTTATAGGCCGCTAAAACAAGGATCCTTACAAAACTGTGAGACCATTCCTGTATCTAGGTCATTACTACAGGGCCAGGAAGCAGATGACAGTTCAAGGTCACGTAAATGTTACCCAGAAAGCATTTGACCTTGACCCTAACAATGACGAGGCGGGGGAAGGCACTGTGTGATATTCTGAACCAACTGGGAGAAGAGGTATTCTGACTTGTATCAGATCATTACAAAATACAGACAAAACTTGTGTCTAAAGACCACCTGCTGATTAAAAAACCACATAAAAAAGGTTATGAGCATAGACCTCGTTCGCCGGTTGCCAAGTGGTTAATTTTGGTGGCTTCAAACCTCCTTGTCCCCCCAGGGATTTGTGTGTATAAATTTCTGTTTGGGAACAAAATTTTTCTTTTGTAAAAGGGAAAGGTATCCAGTTTAGCTGATAGGGTTGTTCTCCTAAATTTTGCCCTTTTTTGAAAATTTGAAAAAATTGCTTTTAAAGGGCACTTTTTAGGTTTTTTTCCCCCCTAAAGTAGGCAGTCCATATGACTTAAACATTGTTATTTAAAGTCTAACTAATGAATTAATTAAATAAGAAAAAACTATATTAATAAGTATTTTTCAGACAATGATAAACATTTCTTAAAGCCAAACACTGTTTACTCCTGCATGAATGTAAGAGGTGGGCTCAAATAAGTGGAGTTTATGTAACTTTTAAGCTCCAGCAGGTGAGGTGGTTTTAACCCCTGGTCTGTAACACCTGAGATTAGCCAAAATCATCTTTTCTGTTTTGGTGCCATATGACCTAAATTTTGTTGGTGCGCCATAAAACCAAACAAACCTTAAAAGTGAAGATTAAACATTTGCAGTAACTTTACATCTAAATAATTAAAAAGAAAATTTAATCTTTTTGTATATGGTGACAATATTTACTGCGACAGGAACTGTACATGTTAATATTATAAATTGTGTTCTATATTGTAGGAGCTAGCACATACAATTCTGACAAATGTAACAACAAGAGCAAGTGCTGGCTGGTAAGTTATGAACCGAAATGCCCCATACTCTCATAGCTACAGATTATAGTATTACTATTGACTACATTGAATGTGAATTTTTATAAGCACTGATACAAAGTGCTAAATGGTCATTATTAAGTCTAGGTTTTAATGTTTTTCATTCCTAATTGGCGTGGTTACATCTAGGTCTTAATGTTTTTCAGTGCTAAATGGGCGTGGTTACGTCTAGGTTTTAATGTTTTTCAGTGCTAAATGGGTGTGGTTACGTCTAGGTTTTAATGTTTTTATGCCCCCACAATGTGGGAGCATATAGCGTTGCACTTGTCCGTCCGTCCGTCAGTGTGTCAGTCCGTCCGTCCGTCAGTCCGTCCGTCCGTACGTCCCGAAATCTTGTGAACGCAACTCCTCTTTAACCGGATGGCAGATTTTGCTTAAACTTACAGGGATGAACACCCCTTAATGTGTAGATGGTAGTAAAGGAAGGAATTTTCGCTGCGACCAAAATTTTAACAGAATTATGGCCCTTTATTGTATCTTTTCACTAGATACTATGTAAAATTTTTGTGAACGCAACTCCTCTTAAACCTGATGGCAGATTTTGCTTAAACTTACAGGGATGAAAAACCTTAATGTGTAGATGGTAGTAAAGAAGGAATTTTTTTGCTGCGACCAAAATTTAACAGAATTATGGCCCTTTGTTGATTTTTTCACTAATATTACTATGTAGAAAATTTTGTGAAACGCAACTCCTTTAAAAACCGGATGCCAAGATTTTTGTTAAACTTACAGGCATGGAACAACCTTCAGGTTGTGATGGTAGTAAAGAAGGGGAATTTTCGCTGCGACCAAATTTTTTAAGAATTATGGCCCTTTGTTTGATTTTTTCACTATTAAACTATGTAGAAATTTTGTGAATTGCAAACTCCTCTTAAAACCGGATGGCAGATTTTGCTTAAACTTCCAGGGAATGAACAACCTTAATGTGTAGATGGTAGTAAAGAAAGGAATTGTTGCTGCAACCAAATTTAAACAGAATAATGGCCTTTTTTTTATTTTTTCATTATATCTATGTAGAAATTTTGTGAACGCAACATCCTCTTAAACCGGATGGCAGATTTTGCTTAAAACTTTCCCAGGGATTTAAACAACCTTAATGTGTAGATGGTAGTAAATGGAAAGAATTTTTTTGCTGCGACCAATTTAACAGAATTATGGCCCTTTGTTGATTTTAGTTTTCATTGTGGCACATGTAGTCCAAAAAATATTTGACCTAGAGTCATAAGATTGACAGAACAGTGGCGTGTGGGGGCATCCGTGTCCTATGGACACATTTCTAGTTTAGTGCTAAATGGGCGTGGTTATGTCTAGGTTTTAATGTTTTTCAGTGCTAAATGGGCGTGGTTACGTCTATGTTTTAATGTTTTTCAGTGCTAAATGGGCGTGGTTACATCTAGGTTTTAATGTTTTTCAGTGCTAAATGGGCGTGGTTACGTCTAGGTTTGTACCAAGTGAAACATGAGGATCCCTCTATAGCTATTGCATCTTTCCAGTCTGCATTGAGAGCTGACCCTAAAGACAAGTAAGTGCCTCTTTTACAGAGTATTCTTTATTCTTAAAGGCACATTATGCCTAAGAAACGAATGAATTTTTACTTTTTAGAAAGGGCAAATATGAATTTTATAACATTTAATTAAAGATTTTAGAGCAAGTTAGATGCTTGTAACCTGAAGTAGCAATAAATGTGAAATGTGTCATAAAAGTAGCAAAATGAAAACAAAATAGTAATTTGGCCTCCAATATAAAAAATACTCAATCACTATAAATGTATCTACTGCCAAAAAGCAGCAGATGAAAAAAAGGTTTATGTAATGAGTAACTTTTTGGAACTATAAAAGTATACCAAAAATAAGAGAAATGAAAATAAAAGCCTGCCTATCTGAGGCATAATTGGCCTTTAAAGAATGAATCTGCTTTACTAACCCTGCATTATTTCATTTTAGAGCTGTGTTTTAAAATTTGAAAATTTTCTTGATATGTAGTTTTCCATGCATTTATGTCTCATGTTCCTTTTAAATGGGTATATTTTTTTGAAATTTCCCCCCCAAAAGATTAATTTTTGGGTCCAGACAAAAAGATGGACACTTCTTTTTAAAAATATTTATGCATTTGCGTTTAAAACCCATTTTTGTAAAAGCTTTTTTACTGAATTTGTTTTAACTTCATTGGTTTTTGGTTAGCTGTATTGAAATTAAAATTTATAAAATGATTAGTTTGAAAATTAAAAATGGGGTTTTATGCCCCCCTTCAAATGCCCCCCCTTCAAAAAAAAGGGGTATATTGCTTTGCATTTTTCATCCGTCGGTCCGCAGACCAAATGGTTTCCCGAGTGATAACAAAAGAACCCTTAGGCCTAGGAACTTCAAACTTGGTATGGTGATTGGTCATGACCAGTAGATGACCCCTTATTGATTTTGAAATCAAGGGGTCAAAGGTCAAGGTCACATTGACATTGTAAGTAAAAACTGTTTCCGCATCAATAACTAAAGAAGCTTAGGCCTAGGAATTTTCAAACTTGGTATGATGATTGGTCATGTCCAGCAGTATGACCCCTATTGATTTTGGGTCAAAGGTCAAGGTCACATTGACCTTGTAGGTAAAAAACGGTTTCGATCAATAACTAAAGGAACGCTTAGGCTAGGAACTTCACACTTGGTATGATGATTGGTCATGACCAGTAGATGACCCCTATTGATTTTTGAAATCAAGGGGTCAAAGGTCAAGGTCACATTGACATTGTAAGTAAAAACTGTTTCCGATCAATAACTAAAGAAAGCTTAGGCCTAGGAATTTCAAACTTGGTATGATGATTGGTCATGTCCAGCAGATGACCCCTATTGATTTTGGGTCAAAGGTCAAGGTCACATTGACCTTGTAGGTAAAAATGGTTTCCGAGTGATAACAAAAGAACCCTTAGGCCTAGGAACTTCAAACTTGGTATGGTGATTGGTCATGACCAGTAGATGACCCCTATTGATTTTGAAATCAAGGGGTCAAAGGTCAAGGTCACATTGACATTGTAAGTAAAAACTGTTTCCGATCAATAACTAAAGAAAGCTTAGGCCTAGGAATTTCAAACTTGGTATGATGATTGGTCATGTCCAGCAGATGACCCCTATTGATTTTGGGTCAAAGGTCAAGGTCACATTGACCTTGTAGGTAAAAACGGTTTCCGATCAATAACTAAAGAACGCTTAGGCCTAGGAACTTCACACTTGGTATGATGATTGGTCATGACCAGCAGATGACCCCTATTGATTTTGGGGTCAAAGGTCAAGGTCACATAGACCTTGTAGGTAAAAACGGTTTCCGATCAATAACTAAAGAACGCTTAGGCCTAGGAACTTCAAACTTGGTATGATGATTGGTCATGACCAGTAGATGACCCCTATTGATTTTGGGGTCAAGGGGTCAATGTCATATTCAACTTTTTCATAATGACGGTTTCTGACCAATAACTCAACAACTCAAGTTGCCTTGGTTGATATTGTTATATTAAACTAAAAATGCTTTTGGTATACACATTTGAAGGTCTTATGTAATATAACAACTTGGCTGTCATTAATGAGGCCTACATGATTCATAAAATTTATGCATATATTATTTGGTAAGATTTGTAATAACTTAAATTTCTGCACACAACCTATGGGGTCACAATAATTATTACTTTGTGACTAGTCATGACCAGTAGATACTAGATAACCCTTATTTATTGTTTGTTCACAGGGTCAGAAGTCATGCATAATAACCTGATCACATGACTAATTGGCTGCCGATAGGGGGCATACATGTTTTACAAACATATCTTGTTTACTTTTAAATTTGCAGTCATGTATGGGAATGTCTCGGGGAAGCTTACCTAGCTAGAGGAAGTTTAACAGCATCGTTGAAAGCTTTCACCAGAGCATCAGAGTTATGTCCTGATTCCATGTACTGTTTATTTCAGTAAGTAATGCTTTACATTAGATTGGGCATGTTTGTATATTGGCAGGAAGATGCTGTTTTAATAAGTCCATGATACTGTTGATTATTTATTGAAAACTCTATTTTATTTTAAAACTTTTGTGACATAAAAGTATTTAAAGTAACAATATCATGTGTGACTAAAACCATTGCTTTTTCTATTGCTTTAGTAAACTTATAATTATGTACATAATTATATGTTTATTCATCCCCATTTGAGACTACATAAGGAATATCATGTTTGTCAAAAACATTGAAATTATGAAAATAATAAAAAATTTGTTTGTCATTTATTTGTTTTTCTCCATTTGGGAAGGTGCATATATAATTTGCCCTTGTTTGTCCATCATGCTGTTACATTATCTCCTTCGACTGACAACAATAGAATGTTGGGGTATTCTGGTCACATTTCCAGTTGAATATATATTTTTTGGTTATGACATTACTTTACCTTCACTGCTTTTTATAAATGATTTTGTTAAAGAAGGTTTTAAATTTCCCTTTTTTGGTAAAAAAAAACAAAAACATTTTAAATGTGGGGGTTTCCCATTTACATGAATTTCTTTTTTAAAGGTGGGATTTAAAAATTTACAAGTTGTAAACTTGTTTTCTGTATTATAGTAAACCATGGCATATTATCTATTATAAATATAGAGAATGTTGAATATTGTAGAATGGCGTCTATAAAGCAGACATTGGGTACATATACAGAAGCTATAGAGGAATACAAGATTAATATTAGAGAAGTCACCTAACTATGTTCCATGATTTTGAAAAGGTAAGATATAATTACCAAGCTCCACAATCTCTTGTTTTTATGTTTTTTTCAAAAAAAAAAATTAAAAAGATGTCGTTTAAAAATGTTTTTTTAAATATAAGCTTTAGCTGATTGTTATTGTTCATTTTGTTAAATCAAAGAAAACTTATTGTTTACCCTCAGCTTAAGCTCAGTAAGCTGTTTTTCATGACAATTATACTCCAGAGAGATCTCTTTTATTTCATCATTAACTGCCTCTGTGGTCGAGGGGTTAGAGTCGATGAACTTCTAATCCAGTTTACCTCTCTGGCGTGGGTTTGATCCCCGGGAGATGCTTTGGTAGGTAAGCGCGGGGGAAGGTAGTCTAGTACTGGTGTAATCTCCCAGGAATGATGGTTAGGAAACTACCCCTCCTATATAACGAATACTGTTGGGAAAAAAGACCAAAATACCCACCACACGTGTGTTAAAATGAAACAAACAAACAAACAATTATTCATCATTATACCGGACATACTCTAGCAATAAAGTTTATATGGAGAAAAGAATACTGGATTATATTGTAGTTTTAATTTAATTTTTAACAATTTGTATAATGAATAAAAAAGTATGAAAAAACTGAATTCCAATGGGACTTTAAAAGTAATTTTGCAAGTGATTGAATTTTTCAAACAAAGTCCAAATATCGGTTTTCAGAACAACTTATGATTTTCCAAAAGTCTTATTTAAGTTAGACCCATTGCAAATGGTAAAGTTTGGAACCCATTAAGGGGTGATTTTCCCCCTTTAACAAATGATACTTTATTAGGGAACAAAAAAGATGCAACATTATGAGTTTAGGGCCCAGTAATATGTATTTGATGATAGCTCAGTCCCCCAGTTCGGGGCCCAAGTTTTTAAAAATTTTTTTGGGATAGCTCCCCCCAAAATTTGTATTCTAAACATTGAAATACTAAAACTTTGAAGGGGATGTTCCAAATTCATAGCGGGCAAATCCTTTTACTTCATTCAAGCGGTTTAAGGGGAATTAAAAAAAAAATTTTTTAAAAATTTTTTGGGGTTTGTTGGAAAAAGTTTAATGTATTAGTTCCCAAAGTCTTTATTATGGGAAGCCCCTTCCCATGGCCCGTCCCAGAGATTATTTGAAAAAGTTTTGGGCTGTGTTACTTTCAGCGGGTTTAATGAATTTACATTTTGGGTTTAAATTTTGTAACTTTTTTTTAAAATTTTTTGATGTTATTTTTTGATTTCATTTTGTTTTCATATGATTTTAAAACACAAACTGGGGGCCTAGGGAAAAAAAAAGGTGTTGAGTTAAAAATTACCCCAAAGGCATATTTGGCGTTTTTTTCCTTTAACTTTGGTAAAAAAATTTAAAACAGTTTTGATCTATTTTTTTCCCTTGTTATGTTCTTGAATAAATCAGAAGTTTTTGAAATTTTAGGATCCATAAAATGGGAATGTTAAAAGGCCTTTTAAAGATAAAAATTTTTTTTAAATTCCAAAAAAGAAAAATGGATGATTAAAGGGGAAAAAAGGCAGCTTAGGGGTTAAAAAGTGTTTGCCTCAAAACCGGGGATTCGGGGTTCAAGCCAACTGTGGTCAAAAACCCATTGTTCCTTATAGGGATATAGTACGGGGGTAGTTTTGGGGAAGGAAAGCAGCCCCTGGGAAATTAAATTTTTGCTACATCCCAAATCTTCAAATTTGAGCTTAAAAATTATATAATGTTTAAAGTAAGTAAAATATCTCCCCCAAAAAAAAATGTTGGGATGTATGAAATAATAAAAAAATTAAGAAAAAAAAAAATTTTATTTAATTTATAGAAATTTTTCAAAAAAAAAGAAAAGAGGAAAAAATATTTTGATGATAAAAATTTTAAAATAAAAAGTTTGCTAAAAAATTTCCCAATAAATAAGTTGTTATACAAGGGGAAATTTTTAAAATATTGATAATTAAAAACCCTATTTGGGGAAAGCTACAATACCCCAATTTTATGTAATTTTTGGGGGGAAAGTTAAAATTTGATGTTGTACCATTTTTCATGTTTTACCTGCACAAAACTTCAGGTAATACTTTCACAGTATACATAAGATTTGCTTTTGGTTAAAGTTTAACTTATATGTTAATTTATTATGAATGAAAACCATCACTAAGGAAAACATGCTCTTGTATGAGTTGGTTAATTTATATGAATATGCCACCCTGACTGAGATCTGTAAAGATCATAAGACAATTTTCCAGGTTAATTGGTGAAGTAAGAACGCCCGCGCCCCATGGATCCTTATTTCAGGCACAAGTAAGTGCAATGTGTAGAATCAAAAACTTTTCCATAATTATGTTAGCTTTAGATTAGTAAATACCTAACAGTAAAGTGAATTGGCCTGTTTCCTGTTAGTATTTCAAATATTACTAAAATCAATAGAAATATATCATTCTTTTATTCTTGTAATATATTATTTTTGTTTTCAGGTTTGAGAAACCAGATAAAGGAGTACTTACTAAACATGAAACACTTGAGTTAGGCTCTAGGTACATGTATGAACTAAAGGTTTTATTTTATATTTGAAATTTGCCTATCTAGTTTTTTACCTTTTTCATACAGCATATCCATGTTGTATGAAAGGTTCTTATCATGTTATATCCCTTATTCACAATATTCTGTATTCTGCGACTTCTCATTGATGTGATTGCTTATGAAATACATGTATTGTTTTAATAAAAGTTTTAATATGAAGTACTGCCAGTCTTTTTTTAAGAGCCACAGAGTTATAGAAACTTTGTATATGTTTTCAACCTTTAACCTGCAAGAACGGAAAACCATTAGCCTTTATAAGGCACTATTCTGTTGGCAACTCACATTTTGTAGTTTGATATTAAAACCCCTAAACTTTGAACTGTTCGAAAATCAAAGCTTATTGAATCCTTTACAAAAATTCAGTAGTCTAAGTGTTCAATATCTGATCATTGTTTGGGTATTTTCAAAAATTTGTTATAAAGCATAACTTTATATGAATATGATTTAAATTTTACTCATGATTTATATTAGTAATAATAGTATTTTAATTTCTTTGATTTTCCAGATGCTACATAAGAGCTCTCAAAGTTCTCCCAGAATGCTCTTCTCTCTGGCATGACCTTGGGGTCAACTTCATCCACCAATCACAGTGTAGTGATGGGGAATCTGCCAGATCATTGGCTGAGAAGTCTGTGCAAGCTTTAAAGAAAGCTATTCAACTGGAACCTTCCAATCATAAACACTGGAATGCTTTAGGATATGTAGCTTGCTTAAAAGGTATGGTTGTTGTTTTACTTGCAGCATAACTCCAAAAGTTTGCCTGGTTAACTCGTTAGAGAGAGCATAGGTATAGTAATCCAGGGGTTTCCTGTTTCATCTTTGGGCGGAACAAAAAAATATTGTGAAAATTGATCTGGGACATTGAGCATAATTGTCATTTGTTTGTCATGCTGATTTGAAAATCATGTGGTATTAGTCACTTGTGAAATTGGTAATTACTGGTTAGTTACCCAGGAAAGCCAGTTTTGCATAAGTTGATAATTTTTCATATTTAAATTTTTGTCCAGAGCAGAACTTCAACTATCTAAAACTTTTATACACTAAATTTTATGTTATTACCAGAATTATGTTATAAAGCATTGACCTGTATTCTTGTGTTTCTTTTAGTTTACAACAAGCCAGAATTAGCACAGCATTGTTTTATCAAGTCAATTCAAGTTGAACATAATGTAAGTTTTTCTCTAACCTGTTTACTGAATGTTGATGTTTGGCTATGTTAAATATTTTACCCTCTCTAGCTGAAGTTTGGAGCCATGCAAGCATCTTCGGATTTTTTCGTGTGAGAAAGCTATTCAGCTAGCTTACAAAATGTATGTAGTTCTACTTAGGTGCCCGTTTGCCCCTAAAATAATGAACATGTCTAGATTTTATATCTACCTTCATCTTAGAAATAATAAATTTTTTAGACTCTCTGACAAAAACATAGGTAAAGAAAGGATTCATTTATGTACAATTTAACGTGATTTAATCTTAATAAAAATTGATGAAGGTCGTATAGACCGAAACTAGTAGACACAAATAAAATATTGTAAACTTGCTCTGGTTTTGACGTGTATTACTCGTTAATTCATATTTGCTTAATAAAAATTGAAGAATATGTTTGTTTTATTACAGAATGTGATAGCTTGGACTAATTTGGCAGCTCTTTACCTGAGCAAGGATAATGTCAAGGTATGTGTTGGTTGTTTTTTTTTCTCACCAATTATAACACAGTTTTTTGTCGTGCAGGTGGACTAAACTTGAGGTTACAGTTTATAGAAAATTAAAGTGTCATGACATTATTTAATCTTTATAATACTGTACATTTATAATGTAATTTTCTTGATAATCTTGACATTTATATTATTATAACTGTTCAAGGAAAATGGATAGCTATTGTACTCACCCAGGCTTTGGCATCACACAGTCATAGGTTTTATTTAATAAAACCAATTTATGGATAATACATGTATATATAACTATGGTCATTGCAGTTGTTGATAAAAATTGAATTTAAAATTTATTCCAGCTAGCCCATGAGGCATTTAAGATAGCACAGAGCTTGGAACCGTCCTATGTCTCGTGTTGGATAGGTCAGGCTATTATAGCAGAGGTCGTAGGTCACGAAGACGCCATGGACTTATACAGACATACAACTGAACTAGGAAATCATGTAAGCTTATGACATCATGCAAAAGTTATTGAAGTTCTGATCTGCATGAATTTATATTTGTTTGTTTTTCGGGGTTTAAAAGATTTTTACACATCTTTTGGTCATATCTTGGCGGTTGATACACCCAACTGGCTTTCCTAGAAAATTAACCAGTAATTACCAATTTCTTTGCAAATGACCGACAATTAAAACCAGATAATTTCTGATACATCAACAATAGACAAATGACTATATAGCTCAATATCTGAGGTCAATTGTCACAAAGAAATTTTGCCTAGTCTGAGGGATAAAACCAGGGACCCCTTGATAAGTAGTCTCATGCTTTTTCTAATGAGCTAAGGGGGCATACCTGAATTTATGCAATGGTTTTGTCTGGCTTTTGGAAAATGTATAGAAAGTTTCAGGAATTACAATATCAAACTATTTCCTTAATTTCCTTAAACTGTTCTGTTCTTCACATCTACAAACATGTAAAAAAACCTTCTTATCCGGAAACCTTTCTAATCCTGAACGTTTTTTAAACATCCACAACAACCACTGATATCATTTTAACTATCTTGCAGCTGGAGGGTGCTTTAGGATATGGTCACTGGGTGTGTACAATAATGTTACAGAATGTAGATAAACGTGACACGTACATGTATACATATGCTATAGAACAGATGGGAGCTGTGCCGTCTGCTTCAGATGCTTTAGCCAGATATACAGGTAGGGTATATATGTACAGTTAATTTTTCAACAAATTTGAAAGAAAGGTTACTATCTTTTTGTCCATGTTTTTACCTATTATCCTTTGATTATAACATTGCTGTGTCATAAATCAATTTAAGGTATGATTTTCAAAGCGAAAATTTATTTTTCTTGATATCTCCTACTCGTCACCTTAGTTAAGTAAGGTTAAGTCCTTCTAAATTTAATAGGAGTTAAATTGTTATTGTTCTAAGGTAACTGTCCTGAGTTTTAAATCTGACAAGGAACAGTGATTTGCTTAGTTTTTTCGGAGTTGTTTGAGTTCAATTGTATTGGAAGCTGTAAGTTTATTGAAGCACTCTTAAGTCCATTCCTGGAACTAACCAATGCTTAGTAATAAGTGAAAAGTTTCTTGCACATGGAATTAACTACTTGCCCCCAATGAGGTTTATACCCATGCAGCTAGCAAAACTAGTACTAGTCTGAAATGATAACCACTCAGCTATGAATTGCTTCATGTTTTATAAGTGAAAAGTTTTGCTATCACAAGTTATAGGTTTTATTTGATTACTGGCATGTGCCTGAAATGATTTTATTGCAGGGAACCTATATAGGGGTTTTATATCACTAAGTAAACTTAAAATTTTAAGACCTTATCTCTTTAAGCTAGAATATTAAGGTGTTTAATGAAGAATTATGTTTGTATATCAGATCGTGTAAAGACAAATGCTGTAGCATATAACATGTATGGTTTACTGCTGGAGAGACAGAAGTTATACAGGACTGCTGCACAACAGTTTAAACAGTAAGTAATGGGCCTTTAAAACATAGCCAGCATAAAACAATAAATCCTTTTAATTAATGACGACATAAAACAAGTGATACTGTAAGAAAGGTTTTAATGGGCGTTTAAAACATAGTGTAAAACATTAGACTAAATAGATTTGATTAATGATCACATGCCCAGTAATTTATACAATAACAATTGGGCCCTTTACATTAATTGAAACAAAATTCATACTATAAAGGTAAGTGTTAGATTTTTGATATGATTAATTGTATTACCCATTTACTATTATTTAGTATTGTAATCGATATTTCACATACATGTATAACATACACATGCTAACAGACACACATGACAAACAAATATGTTACTCATACAACCTTCATATTAAAAAAGCCTTTGCATAACACTTTGGTTCGAGGTTAATTATAAAGAAATTATCTCGGGTCAAATTTTGATCTCAGGGATGTATTTGATTGGTCAGTAGCTGACACAACATATTTTGACCAATGAAAGTCCTGAGATTTGAGACAGAGCTTAGCAAAAATGTTTTATAATCTTGGCCTTCCTGTGTGGATACTGCATAAGTCCTATCACCACTTATGTACAGTTTCTGTCAGGGATTTTGGATTCTTTCATGTCAGGAAGTAAATGGGCTAGCATACAGATAGCTGCTGCTTTTACTCAGGTTCCAGCTACAGCCAAAATTTATACAGAGATTCTCCCGAGGACATCTACCATATTTTAAGCTTAAAGTCACCATGTCACCATTACAGATTTAGTGTGATTCAACTTTCAACCAAATAAAAAACCAACAAAAACAAAACAACAAATTTACAAATGTTCTGATTCTCCAATGCTATTATTATATAAAATTAGTTTTTGAATTATGTTAATCTAAAAATGGCTGTATATTTCAGAGCTGTTTTACTTATTGAGCAACAAGATGACAAAA
Organism: Ruditapes philippinarum; assembly: GCF_026571515.1. Classification (NCBI taxonomy): domain Eukaryota; kingdom Metazoa; phylum Mollusca; class Bivalvia; order Venerida; family Veneridae; genus Ruditapes; species Ruditapes philippinarum. The sequence goes on along the minus strand of NW_026863362.1, from coordinate 39,335 downwards.
CTTATCTGACAGAGGTTATGTGTAACTATGCAAGACTTTTATAGTAAGTACATACATCTTTTAAATCATGCAGCTTCTGAAATAAGTTTAACAAGTTCAACTGATTAACAATTTATTTGAATGAGACTACTAATGTAAGAAAACTTCCACATACTTTTAATTGCTTTAATACCTCAAGGGTTTAGAAAAAGGTTTTATCAAACACATATTAGTCATATTGGTTACAGATATAAGTAAATATTACATAGGTGTTGCTATTTATTTAACCTAGCTGATTTTTGGACCCTTCTGGCTGAGTGGTCTAAGTTGCTGGCTTTAAACCATTTGCCCCTCATTGCTGTGGGTTTGAATCCTGTCAGGGAATTTGGATTGTTTCATGTGAGGAAGCTATCAAGCTAGCTTACAGAATGTAGTTGGTTCTACTCAGGTGCTTGCTTGTGCAAGTAATAACATAAAAGTCATTTCTAGAGCAGTGAGAGATTCTTGTACTATGTTATGTACATTTTATATTATTCCATAAAATATGTTTAAACGAAAAAGATAAACTGCTGGCCTATCTTCTTTCTGATGGCAATGATTGTATAGAAAACTATAATCCTATAGACACACTCTTGCTTCAATTTTTAATCAACCAGTACTGAGCAATGAGTGTAAAGTTTCTTGCTAAAGGAAACAATGGCTTGCCCCTGAGGAAGTTTTCATTCATGTGGATAGCGATCAATTGAGAATTGAGATAAGTAGTCCGACATGTAAACCACTCGGCCATTAACCATTTGGCCATTAAACACTTTGCTGTTAACCACTCGGCCAATTACAACATGGCTGTTAATCACTCACAGTAGTAATAAGTATTTATTAATAGGATTTATTTTAGTAAATCAGGAGACTATCAGCAAGCTTGCTCTGTATATGAGAAGATAGCAGGTGTATGTACACTGGTAGACTTGTGTCATATGGGACTAGCATTGTATAAAATTGGTCATCTGGAACTGGAGAGTTTTCAAGGTATCTACTATATCAATATATTTATACCGACTTCTGAAGGATTGAAACATGCTTCCTTTTTAAATGGAAAAAAAACAAACCTAAATGCATTCCATGATTAAGTTGTTGTCTCATACTGAGAATTTAATAGACATCTTTTCTATTAATAAATCCATGATTTCGGCTCCATACATGGAATAAGAGTTAAAAAGTATACATGTGCATGTATATAACTGAAATTTCCATGCAGATTTCACTATTTAAAACATTTATTTTTTCCAAACATATGTCTGTGATTAAGCTTCATACATATCTTTATAGTAAACTTATCATGCATTTGAAATAGGTTTATGTATTTATACCCCCAAAAACGAAGTTTGGGGGGTATATAGGAGTCACCCGGTGGTCGGGTCGGTCGGTCGGTCCAGACCTCCGTTGCATTTTCCTTGTCTGGAGCATAACTTGAAGACTAATGGTTGGAATTCAATATAACTACATACAATGGTCAAGCACATTGAGAGGAAGTGCAGTGCACAAGAACCATAACTCTATCTTGACTAATTACAGAGTTATTGCCCTTTGTTACTTTTCCTTGTCAGGGGCATAACTTGAAAATTAAAAACAACTTCATACAATTGTCAAACACAATAAGGGGAAGTGCAGTGCACAAGAACCATAACTCTATCTAAAGTAATTACAGAGTTATTGCCCTTTGTTACTTTTCCATTGCTTTCTTTTGTCCGGACCATAACTTGAAGACTAATGGTTGGAATTCATTATAACTTCATACAATGGTCAAGCACATTGAGAGGAAGTGCAGTGCACAAGAACCATAACTCCATCTTGACTAATTACAGAGTTATTGCCCTTTGTTACTTTTCCTTATCTGGAGCATAACTTGAAAACTACTGTTTGGAATTCAATACAACTTCATACAGTTGTCAAGGACATTAAAAGGAAGTGCAGTGCACAAGAGCCATAACTCCATTTTGACAAAATACAGAGTTACTGCCCTTTGATACTTTTCCTTGTCCGGAGCATAAGTTAAAAGGTACTGGTTGGAATTCAAAACAACTTCATACAATGGTCAAGCACAATAAGAGGAAGTGCAGTGCACAAGAACTATAACTCCATCTTCAGTATTTATAGAGTTATTACCCTTTGTTCCTTTTCCTTGTCTTTCTGGACTTATTACAGAGTAATTCAATAAAACTTCATCAATGGCCAACCACATTGAAAGGAAATGCAACATACAAGAACCACAACTAGTTTAATTGCACACAACCATAACTCTATATTTCAATTCTTTTACAAGGTATTCTGTTACTAGTAACATCCTCATTTCCGAAGCAGTCTTGTGGGGGTATTAATCACATTTAGTGATAGTTCTAGTTTAATACAGTTTGTGTCTATAGTAATAATGAGCCGCATCACGACAAAACCAACGTAATGGGTTTGCGACCAGCATGGATCCAGACCAGCCTGCGTATCCGCGCAGTCTGATCAGGATCCATGCTGTTCGCTATCAGTTTCTCTACTTGTTTTTGGGTTTGTAAGCCAACAGCATGGATCCTGATCAGACTGCGCGGATTGTGCAGGCTGGTCTGGATCCATGCTGGTCGCAAACCCATTATGTTGGTTTTGTCATGATGCGGCTCAATTATAATGATAAGTACTGTTTTTTTTCCTAGTGTATACTAAAGCAGCAGAGATGGCACAGACAGACGGAGATAAGTCAGCTGTGCTTACCGCCCTTGCCATGGTGTTATACAAATTTGGTGACCTTGGTAACGCTAAAACAAATCTATTCCAAAGGTAATGTGTTTTTATATTCTTATTCATGTAAAAGATTAATTTAAGATCACTTGCTAAAACAAATCTATTCCAATGTACTTCTCTAATATTAGAATATAAAAGATTAATTTTAGATCATTTGACCACTCTTAATTCATTGCAAGGTTTTATGACTACCATATATGGCTGTTGTCGTGGCAAGTCAACAATTTCATGTCTAGAATTAACACGAAATTGTTGACCTGCCACTGATAACAGAGCCATATATAGTGTTACCAAAAAGCTCGCAATGATTTAAGATTGTCTTCAAGACATTTGAAATTAATATTGCTAGTAATGTTAAGGATTGAAAATTTGTTAGGTTAATTTTTGTAAATAATCTTTATGTAGCTCACCAGTCACATAAAGATCATTATATACAAATGTACACATGTGTCAACATGATGTTTGGTTCCGTACAACCTACATACAAGTTTTGCTTATACTAATTGCAAACTGACACTGGCAATAATGCAAAAAAATAAAAATTTTATTAATTGGCACATTGTTTCAATACTAGTCATACAGAACTGAGAACAAATGTTTTTCTGGTATCAACAATTTTCTTTTAGCACAGTATGACATGAAGTGTCAAAAGTAGCGGCCAATAAAAGAACCAGCTGATTAAAACCCTATACATACAGTTTTTAAAAGACCTGTGCTCACCTTTGTTGACACATATTTGATCATAATTATTTGAAATGATTCTATTTTTAGCTCACAGCTGTCTGAACCTTGTATTCCTGGTTTAAAGGCCCTGTGTGCCCTGGGGCTGATACAGTCTGACCTGACCCTAGCTGAGGCCGCACTTCATGAACTCTCCAGTCTGGGAGATAATCCTAGTCATCTGTATGATGTAGCATTGCTGGCGATCGGTGTAGACATGATCAAGGTAACAATTTGTTGATATGTGTTTTATTATAATACTGCACAGTGTAATGTTATAATTTCAATGTATAATGAACTCTTTATTACACCCTGTTAGTTCTCAAAAAGACTATACAGTGTAACTTCCGAATTCCGGAACTTCTGAAATCCGGAAACTTCTAAAAACCGAACAATTCTTTCGGTCCCGATTTTTTCCCTTCTATTTTCTATTAATATAATTCTTCTGAATTCCGGAACTTCTAAATTCTGAATTCCGGACGATATTTTCGTAAAATTAGAGTCAAATCAATGCAATTTTACCTTCAAAAACCGGAAATATCCAAATGTGTGAAATACATTGTAAATCGAAAATGTTTACCCTGCGGGAAGATTTAATCTCCCTATCGATTGTTTACCAATTAGCGGTGATCGTGTAATTTGACACGCGTTAAAATCACAAACTGTGAAATGGTATATTTGAAGTGATGCGGTTAAGTAAAGTATTTACGACGGTCAGTTAATTTGAAGTGTTTATTAGCGGATTAAATGACAATTAATTGGGACAATGTATGCATCAAACGTCTAAAGGGTTTGTATTGAATTTGATGTAATAATTAATTAACTAGCATCGGACAATATGTAAGTTTATGCAGTTAACAACATTTCTACTTCAAGTCTTGTCCACATTATCATAAACCTCTGAATTTCGGAAACCTCTGAAATCCGAACTTTTTGACAAGTCCCATGGGTGTTCGGTTTTCAGAAGTTACACTGTATTAAAATGAAGAAAACATTCAAAGTCAACAGTGTTTTTGTAAGATATTAAAGAAACAGTAATTTCAAGTACAATATGGATTTGATATGAAACTATAATTGGACTTGGAAAATGATAAGAATGCAAGATATTGTACAATATGAATTTTTGGACTACGAAATAAGACTAGATAAAGTTAAATATGAATTTTTGACTCGGAAAATGAAAATGAGGCTAAATGAAATATTTGGAAAATGAAAACAATTCTAAATTGATAAGATTGGATCTAATAATGATATATATTTTTGAACATTGTTTGGTGCAAATGCTGGAAGTTCATTATTTACATTTTATAAGGTGTGAAATAAAAATGAAATCATTAATGGTTCTATATCATAAGTCATGTGATAAAAGTCTTACTGTATAATTTTGTTTCAGGGTAATCTAATTGATGTAAAAAGAAAGCTGCAACATTTACTACACAAAGATCCTTGCCAGCCAAAACTATGGCGTTTATTATCAGGAATACTTCTGAAGTTTTTCCCGAAGTTAGGAAAAAGTGCAGCACAAGCCGCTAGAAACTCTCTGCTTGTAGAAAGCCCAGGAAAACAGGTGTGTAGTTTTCAGTGGACAATCTCAATAGTGTTATATTAAAAGTAAACTTAGAAAATTTGGGACTTTTATTTTACTTTGACTCATCGAGAAAAAATGACTCATCGAAGTTTGATGCATTGAAGATCTACTGTAGTTTAGTGTGTTTTAAAGGGGAGCATTTACATGATTGTAATTTTGTGTTGCTGACCATTTCTGCCAATAATTATAACTGAATCGTTCACCCTATGTTAAATAAAATTAGAAAACTTCTGATTTAGGTTTTTCATTCAAGATCTGTAGAGTTTTCCCATAATCTAGCGTGGATATACCTGTTGTGTAATAAGAAACTCCATGATGGATTTTCACAAAATCATTGCCCTTAATGAAGTTATAGAAACTAAATGCCTTGTTTTTCCTTCCTTTTCTTTTCAGACTGACTTTATATTATTAACAATTAGTGAGTTGAGTGCAGGTTGCCATGGTAATGGACAGAATTCTACGGATGCTTTCCTTACAGCACAGAGAGCTGTGCGTTATAATCCAGGTTTGTTTAAGTTCTGTCTTCTTGTTTTAATGGTCATAATGACATGTTGTATCTAAAATTCAGAAATGTTTCATTTAAGTTCGAATTAGATGATGATGGTTATTTAAGAAAATTTAGAAATAGATTTTTGCCTTCTTGAAAACCTTGCCCATCTGCGACATGGTTTCCTATACTGCCAGGGACTATTGACAATCTGAAATATTGCATGTAGGGAAACATCCGGTCTTCCTCCAGCAATAAAGCCGGTAAGTTTCCATGTGAATTTGTGACTTATCCTATTCCCCAACTCAACACCTCACTACATGTATGACAGAGTGAGTGATAAATATATACATATATTTGCATTATTATTACCAATACATGTATAGTATGAATGTGTTTTGTTGCAAATACTGCAAAATCATTATTATTCATGGGACACAATTTTACATAGTCTTCATGAACAGGTCAAGATGCATGTATGCACAAATTTAAGATCCAACAAAATTTCATTTTTGTCTGCTGTTATATTAATAATAATATGCATTACATTTTTTGCATTTTACTTTTTACACAAATAGACTATCCACAAATTTCTTTTGTGACAAAGCCTCAATATTTCATGCCCACAAAATTAAGTGAATTTACAGCCTACAATATTGTTTCTATTTATTAGAGAATGTAGACAACTGGGCAGCGTTGGCGTCTGCTGTTCATTCTCGAGCTATACTAACATCATGTTGGGAGAAAAGACTTGCCCTGTTCAAACATGAATACACAATTCTGTGCTATATCAAAAAAGAAGGTAAAGTATACAGTTTTTATATATATATATGTACTGACCTCGTTGTTATGAAACTTTTCTTTTTGTGTTCAGTCTCAAATCTCAAAATTTTCATAGGTCATTCTACATTAAGAGCTGGTTTCTTACCTGTCATATTCTGGAGATTCATCATATTTTTTTTGCTCTTGAACCATTAAATAATTGCGTGGTCTTTATCCATTACATTTTTTCCTGCTCTTGAAACAATACGTTTTTCTGCTTGTAAAGTATAACAGTTTTTCTGCTCTTGAACAATTACATTTTGTCTATTCTTTAACCATGACATGATTGTCTGCTTTTAAAAGCACAGCATTTGTGTTTTGATATAGAATACTTATTACTTCACTGTATATTTTAGATGTCCCACTACCATTAAAGTTTTGGTGTGCAAAGCAGCAGATAGTATGTACAGTACATGCTAATATGCATAATGAGTTGATGGAATGTCTAGATGAGGTAAGCACTGGGTATTATACTTTTCCTTCTATTAACTTTGTAGAGGCAACATGGGAGGGGGCGTTGGTCCATTGTAGTTTACCCTTCGCATCTCAGTAGTAAGCCACTTTGAATTTACCAGAGGACAGTTGAACCACTGCACTGTTCCTGGTTTGCTGTCGTAGCAAGCAGTTAACCAGTACTAGATACTTTCACTTTTGCAAAAAACGTTTGTACATGCCAGAGCAGAGGTACAGTGGTAATGACCATAGAAAGGATTTCATGATCAATCACACTGAAAGTGACCTGCACTGTCCAGGAATCAAACCTAGGTCTCCTGATTCACAGTCCAATGCTTTACCTATTCAGCTACCTGGATGGTTATTAATGAAGCACTTTATGTACTTTGTGCTTAAGTAGTGGTATACTTTATGATCATGTTAAGATAAGAAAAAATTCTTACAGCTACTTTACTTGAATTATTGTAGTTAATGACAGATTTTGGTGGAGAAGTCGAAGTGAAACAACTGTTTAATGTGTTTAGTAATGTCCTACAAGACAATACCGGGGGCGTGGCTAAAACACTTGATGAACACTCCTCCATGTATTTTTGGCAGGTTGGTATTAATTTTAATTGAAAGTTAATATTCTACAAGGTCATCTGGAAATATCCACCTTTTAATTACTTCTTTCTTGTATCCAAGTTCTTTAAATAAACAGAATGCCTCTTTGGTTCAGGGGTGTATGGTAATTTATTTGAAATTTATCACCAAATCATATAATTGAGAAATTTCATATTCATTTTTGTATCTATACATGCTATAAATCCCAACATGTATAAATTTTCTGAAACCTTGTTCAATAAAAAGGCCTTTTAAGTATAATTTTGCAATTATCTGATTATCAAATCTGTTTAATTATTCATAATATTGTCCATGTGGAGTATCAGTGTATGGTCTTAAGTATACAGTCTTTTGCATTCAAATGTATAATTATTCATATACAAAAACTGCTATCTACTGTTCTACATAATTATCATCAAGGGTTTGTTGTTGTAATTACCTTACGTTGTTTATTTCTGGTAGATTTTGGTAGAGATGTACATTAAAGCTGGATTGATGACGGAGGTGGAGACTACATTGAAGCAGTGTCATTACAAAGTGGCTAATAGGTACAGATTATTTTGATAACGGAGTAACCCTTTTTTTTCAACTAAATTGAGAGCAAAATGCTAAAAGTGAACTTTCTGCAAGTCTGTCATTGGTCTTCTGTTTTCCACATTTTGGATTTTAACCATCTTAATTAAGGTCACAGTTTTGGTTAGATTTTTATGAAATGTATCAGAATGTTCATCTTAATGTTCTTTTAGATATTTTGGTACATGCGTCATCTAGGTCCGATAAAACAACTCTTTAAAAGTTTTTTTCAGTAAAAGATTCCATAAATACTGGTATTACCAGGTTATGAATGAATTACTAATTACAGATCTAGTGGTCTCACCTAATTATTCAATACCCCTTACCATGCTGAATATCTTAAAATGAACAATCTGGACAATACCATTTATCATTTTTTAGGGGGGAAAATGATACTTTCTCTGATATAAATACAATGCCACAGATAATGGTGAAAGTGAAAAGTTTTGTATAAAAACATGCATCTGGATTATTTTTCTACTTCAGTGCAAATCAAGTGTTTTTGCTCAAGATGGCACATTTGGCATTTCAGCAGATTCTGGTAATTGTCTTAATACAAATTATTGTGGTAGTTTCACCATTAGAGATATCATCAAAATACATGCAAGAGGAATAATAGTATCTGTAATACAGTGTTAGTTAAACAAAAATGTCATAAAATGTTCAACATTCCGGTACTAAATTACCCCTACTACCCGATCAAACCCAGTCTGTCAACCCTTTCCTTGGGTATCTCAACTATTCAATCATACAATCACTTTGAGATCATCTGGTTCCATCAGTAAGTTGGCAAATGTAGTTTTTTTTTTCTTTTAAATAAAGATTCTCATAATCTTTGCCATGAAAAATACATTAATTTTTAGACAAGAAAATTTAATTTATTATATATTTATAAAAGTTTCAGACATTTATTTTTTTTATTTTTTAGAAAAAATTCAGTAAATTTTAAACCCCAACAGGGGAAATATTCAAAGAAAAAGTAGTCAGAATTGGGAGATCATCCAAAAGCATTTTCTGTTAAATTTTAAAGCAGGGGGTTTTTAAAACTACCACTAAAATAAGGTTATTTTATTTAGATATTTATTCCCACTATTCATTAAGTGTCACTGTCTGCTTAGCTTAATAAGGGGAGCATTGGATTTGTAATCCAGGGGTACAGGTTCAATCCTCAAACAAGGCATAATTTCTCTGTGACAATTGACCTCGGACATTGAGTCTAATGGTCATTTGTTTCTCACACTGATGATTTAGAAATTATGTAGGATTAGAAGTGGGTCACTTACGGAGAAATTGGTAATTACTGGTTAGTTATCCATGAAAGCCAGTTAGATGGACTGACTGCTGAGATTGGAACAAAAATCTGAATTTGCAAAATGGATTGCCCCGTTTGGATTTAGGACTGTCCCAGTTAAGATTTGGGACTTTCCCTGTTTGGATTTGGGACTGTCTCTGTTTGGATTTGGGACTGTCCCTATTTGGATTTGGGACTGTCCCTGTTTGGATTTAAGACTGTCCATTTGCGATTTTTAGGGACCTCAGTGTAAAAGTCATGTTATTTTAGCAGTAGTTCAAAATATTGAAAAAAAAATTAAATAAAATATCTGCCCTATTGTTCATTTGATAATTATTGATATGTTTTCTGGTATTGATTTATAGGTTAGCAAAACATCAGCTGCAGAAGATATTAGATTGTCATGTGACAGGAAGTCAAGGTCATGACCTCTCTATAGCAAGACAAGCTCTTCTACACATACTTGTTAACTCGAAGAAAGACTCAGAACTGATTCAGGTTTGTGAAATAAGAGAAATACTTTTGTCACCTTAGTACAGTAATGGGTTAACTCTTTATATAATTTAATAGGAGTTAACCCATTATTGCAGTAAGGTGATGACTTTTCTTTTTTATTATTAATTAGTTAAGATTTTTATGAAATGGTTGTACTTCATCATTTTCTGGTTAATTCAGAATACTTTTTGTGTAGATAAGCATGTTCCCTTCTTTTTGTCAAATCAGTTTTATATATTCCATAATTGAAAAAAAAAAAAAAAAAAAAAAAAAAACATGATTTGTAGCACTCTTGTGGAAAATGGCTTTTTATAAGTATAAAGCTATATTAGACTGTTTGTAAGATGTAGAATATTTGTTGATATCTATAGGAAACTTTTATATCAATGAGCATGACATGTTTTTATACATTTTAACTTAAACTAAATATAAATATGCATATTATTGATGTTGCACTTTCCTATGCCGCCAAATGGCGTTACATTGTAATTTATTTATTTGACATCATGTGGGTAATAATGGTATAGAAAACAAATCACTTTTTACTGCTAGTTTATACAATTAATGTGTACACTTTATTGCAAGTACTGTTTTTTGTTTCCAATCACCATATTATTAACTGTGCAAACTTGTACAATTCAACGTGTATAAATTTTTGCGATAACTGAGGTAGGTTGTTTCTATATAAGTAGTGGTTCACGTTTCTGTTTTGATGAAGCTAGCTTGGGAACGGAATCAGTGAATTTTTTTGATGGAAAATTTATGTTTGTATCTTACTTTTAAAATAATATTTATCTTTTCAATTTAGAAAAATGGACAAGTCCATATGATATATTACACCTGATAATGGTTTAAAACAATGCATCAATGATTTTATTACCTTACTTTTCTTGTGAAGATGTATAAATAAATTCCATCTTGTATTTACAGGTTATCCTGGATGATGCAACATTAGCTGAGGATACAGAATCATTAAATTATTATAAAAATATCACTGCTTAAAAACAGTCATCTGTGATCAACTTAAAATAATGCCATTGCTGAACAGTATTGTTTAATATAAGAAAATTTTCAGAATATTGAAAAAAAAAATTAAAACAAGATATACATGAATACAAAAGTATGATGTAATGTCGTTATATTTTAGATTGGAAATTTTTAGTAGATTTATGTGTTGCAGTTCAGACAGGAATATCTGTATTGAGGGTAACCAGCAAGCCTTGTAACTACCCATGGAAATTTACAGCATGGGTAAAACAAACAAAACACCAATCTGATAGTGCCAAGACCAATTAAAATTTCAGCTCTTTGTTCTGTCAACTGCAAGTGAAATTTGTGACTTTATCTCAAGTAAAGGATTAATAAAGTAACTATGTGTATCACCTTATTTTATGAACTTTATTTGAAATAAAGAAAACTCGTATTTCTAGACTTAATTTTGTTTATCTGTTTTTTATGGCGATTGTATCACATTTTTGGTCATATCTGGATGGTTAGCCCACCTAACCAGCTTTCATGGATTACAAACTATTAATTACCAATTTCTTCCCAAGTGACACCACTTGATTTTTAAATCAGCAGTTAGAAACAAATGGCCACTAGATACAATGCCCAAGGTCAATTGTCACACAGAAATTTTTATGTTGTAAAACATGTTATAAACCTTGGATGAAATAAATGCAAGTTGCTCTAATCCACTTTAATGTTCCGTGAATATTTCCTTCGATTCAACAAGAGATGTCTTTTAGCTTGTATAAGCTATCATATAAGGGAGGAGTGCAGCATGTTGCGAGATGGGCTGTAAATTACTTAATGTGTTCCAACTAGACAAGTAATACCCGTCTTCATCCATGGTAACATGCCCCCCCTCCCTCCAATGCCCTCAACAAGATAGGTGATGTTTCAACACCTAGCTTGTGCCCATAGCATGTACACTTAGTAACACGTAGATTAAATAGTTCACAACTGCACTAGAATTTGAATAAGATCAAAATTGTATATTCGAAATTATTGGTAAGAATGTGAATGTTTTTGTTGTTTTATTTCAGTGTAGATACATGAAACCATAAACTAGATTTTAATATGCTGTACTTTTATTCTGGTCATTTCTGCTATATTTTTTATATATAAAGGCATTCAAATTAATGTGCACGAGCAAAAAAGATCGGTCGAATTGTTATCTGCACAATACTTTCATAATTATTCTAAATATTATTTTAGCAGAAAATAGTTTCATTTCGAAGAAAATATATTTAAGATGATGTTGTACCCTTTTAACACAAAAGAGAAACAGTAAATTGAAGTGTATTTTACTATTTTCTTGAAAATGACTCTGCATGTAAAAGTGTATATGCTATGTTATAACAGATTCCAATCCAGTTTTTAGCTCGACTTTTCTATGAAAAGGGGAGCTATCCTACTCGCCCCGGCGTCGGCGTCGGCGTTGGCGTCACACCTTGGTTAAGTTTTTCGTACCACCCCACTTTATTTCAGAAGTATTACAAGTATGGCTTTGAAACTTACCATACTTGTTCACCATCATAACCTCCATCTACAGACAAGAGTACATAACTCTGTCAAGGTTTTTGACAGAATTATGGCCCTTTTTTGACTTAGAAAGTGTATTGAGCTTGGTTAAGTTTTTTTGTACCACCTCACTTTATTTCAAAACCATTGGAGGTATTGCTTTGAAACTGACCATACTTGTTTACCATCACGACCTTCATCAACAGACAAGAGGACATAACTCTGTCAAGGTTTTTGACAGAATTATGCCCTTTTTGACTTAGAAAATACATTGAATATGGGTAAAATCCACTTATTGCCTTAACCCTTTGAGATATTGCTTTGAAACTTTTAATGCTATTTCACATCATTACCCCCATTGTACGCAAGAGAAGGTAACTCTGTCAAGGATTTGTTTTAAAAATTAAGGCCTTTTATCGACTTAGAATCTTGGTTAAGTTTTTAGTACCAGTCCACTTTTTGACTGAACTGTTTGAGATATTAATTTGAAAGTTGGAATACTTGTTTACAATCATGATTCCAAAACATGTCCAGGAGAAGGTAATTCTGTCAAAGATTTTATTTGAATTATGGCCCTTAACTGTCAATGTTTTGTTATTATAGGCAGCACTAAAAAACTTAAAAAATCTAAAAAAATTCATTCCTATCCACTTGTTTCACTTTACCATAAATTATGTCATATAAACATTGCTGTAATATTCAAGGGTATCAAACAACTAGTTCACTTTAAAAATACAGAGATTCTTGTATTGCCTTTTACTGCAAAAACTTTTTTTATTGGCAAGCAATAAAAAAGTCGAGCGCGCTGTCTTACGGACAGCTCTTGTTACATTAACGGAGAAGGAAACATGTATTAACGGATAAAGATTCACATTATCTCGTGCCTTTGTTGCACGTCAATTGACATCGCACTAGAACAATAGAAAGCACGAGAAAATGGTTTCTTTATACAAGATACAGACAAAGTCAAGCTTAGCTAGAATATCATCTAATGCAGCTTCTTTTCATGCAGGAGCCCTCGGACTGTTACTGAATCACATGCCCTGCGAGTTCGAGTTCGTGCTTTAAGTGAATCCTTGTGCTTCTGTTGCCAACGCAAAAGGTGCATTAACCCTTTCTTCTATAATATTTCTAAAGCTTTGCTCTATGATATTTCTAGGACAAAGCGTTTTGAAAGTTTACATTCAAATGCGCTTTAGAAATATTCGTACAATATTAGCAATATGGAGCAATAATTATTAATAAATCGGCTTTTGTTGAAAAAAGATCAAGGACCGTGTAATTCTAAACTTTTATGTGTGTCATGTTTGAACATTCTTCGATCATTTGTATGTATCTTTGTTGAGAAGAGCATGTTATAAAAGTTGTATTGTACTTAATTGATAGTGTGCGTACCAAGTCATTTTCAGAATGGTTTCAAACAATATCTAGAGCAGTCATTTTGTAAATCATAACAAAACATGTAATTGCAGAGACTTTATTGGTGAAAAAAACCGATACTGATAAAAGTCATTATATTACAGTGACAGATATTCTTGATGTGGTTTGACATATATACATATCCTTAAATATCATCGAAATATTAAGCAATGTGCAGCCAGCCCGCATAGCTCAATCGGTTAGAGCGCGAGACTTGTAATCTCGACATTGTGGGTTCGATTCCCGGGCTGGCCAACTAAAATTACTAATCAGTCTTTCGGATGAGACTTTAAATCGAGGTCCCGTGTATGGGTGCTTAAACACTTGGCACGCTAAAGAACCATGCATGCAGGAGAAGCTTCTGGAATTGGGGCATCTTTCTGTATCTGTAATTGCACTATCCTCCAAAAATCTAAAATGACTAATACTCTTCTGGAGGACTCGCCCATATGGGCAACCGGTGGCGAGTATAAATAAACACAAATACACACACAAGCAATGTGCGCATTTTAGCCCGTGCCCCTCAACAACAACAACAACTCTTATTTTTGGTTTGCAAACTCGTTTTATCACATTTTCAGATTGATCCAAAACATTTCTAAATATGATAGTATTACAAAATCATTAATTCTGTTGATAAATTTACAAGTATAGCCCATGACACATCAAACAGTTGAAATAAATTATCATGAAAATTTAAACTGTAATGAAATTCGGACAAGGAATTTTAACTTCTTCTACTTCTATGTTGATCTCGTCTGTAAATCCGCTGTGCAGACATCAGCGACGAGTGGTGATGTGAAATGTGCTCCATTAAAAAACGTGGGCTAAAAACCTGTCCCCCATGTGCGGCACCAGGCGTTCGAGTTAAAATAATGTGAAAACGTAGTGTGAAGTAAAATCCAACATGTTTGTACACTATACACGATTTTAATAATTTACACATATACGTATGACTGGACAGCAGTTTTAAAACTGTCCAGATTGTCCACAGTTGTGATGTTAGTTGGTAAGTTGTTCCAATAAGGTACAGTTCTTGGAAAGAATGAATGTTGTGTACGCGTTAAGTTTGCAGTGATAAGTGACGAACTTTACCGAGTTTGTGTATCTTGTAGATAGTTGTGGGTGGTATTCAACTGGTACAGCCACCAGGTTATTAAACACTTTATACATAAGAATTAAGTCCGCACACTGACGACGTTGTTCAAGTGTTGGCCATTTTAGGTTGTGTAGCATTGATGTTACGCTAGATGGATTGTAACGATTGAATGGTTTATTCATGACGAATCTTGCCGCGTTCCGTTGTATTTGTTCAAGTTTCTTTGATGTATTAAGTTGTTGGGGATTCCAAATTGGTGACGCATATTCCAGTTTAGGTCGAACCAAAGTTTGATAAGCTCTTTCCTTTACTGTGGTCGGGCAATGTTTTAAGTTCCGTTTGATGAAACCAAGAGTACTAGAAGCTTTTGCTGTGATTGAATCGATGTGTAGGTTGTATTTCATAGTATCTGCTAGTTCAACTCCCAGATATGGATGGTTTTTAACAACATGTAGTGATTGATTTTTCATTTTGTAGTCAAATACAGATTTGTTACGTTTATTTGTTATTGACATGGTTGCGCATTTATCGACGTTAAATTCCATTTGCCAGATATTACTCCAATCAACTAAGGTGTCCAGGTCTTTTTGTAAAATATTATGATCTTCGCTGGTGAGTATGGGTCTATAGATTACACAATCGTCAGCAAATAGGCGAATTGATGACTTAATATCCGAGGCGATGTCGTTAATATATAGTAAAAACAATGCAGGACCAAGCACGGTTCCCTGGGGCACGCCAGATGTTACCAGGGACGGTCTTGATGATTCTCCGTCTACTACTACTCGTTGATAACGACCGTTAAGGAATTCATTAATCCATAAGTTGGTTTCATTACATATACCATAATATTGCATTTTCACAGAGAGACGCTGATGTGACACTTTATCGAAAGCCTTAGAAAAGTCAAGCACCGCCATATCAACCTGGTGACCAAGATTAACACTACGAGCAATGTCATCTGTAGTTAATAGAAGTTGAGATTCACACGAGCGTTTAGCCCTGAACCCATGTTGGTTTTCATGAAGAATGTTCTGGCTGTCTAAATGGTTCATTACTTGCGAAACTATTATATGTTCAATCATTTTTAGAAACAACTGCGGTTAAGCTTACAGGGCGGTAGTTCGATGGTTTGGTTCTGTCACCTTTTTTGAAAAATTGGTACAATGTTAGCGTTTTTCCAGTCCAATGGTACTTCAGATTTATCAATTGACTGTTGGAATAAAGACCGTATAATTGGTGCTATTTCAGTTACACATTCTTTCAAGACTATGATAGGTATTTTATCTGGCCCAGAAGCTTTCTTGGGATTAAGTCTGTTAATACACTTAACAACGCCATTTAATGTAACGTTTATCTTGGGCATCGAGCGGTATGGCGAAGTTCCTTTATTTGGTAGATTGTCCAAAGATTCTTTCGTAAATACTGAACAAAATTGGTTGTTAAGCATTTCTGCTTATGACTAGCGGATTCGGCGATTTGACCGTTGTTTTTCAATGTTCCAATGTTCACGCTGTCTTGTTTACGAGACTTTATATATTTCCAAAAAGGATTTCGAAGATTTATCATTTTCTGGATCTAGAAGATTACTAATGTAATTGTAGTAGGAAGTATGTAATTTATTCCTTACAGTTTTGCGAAGGTCGCCTAAATTTTTTATAGTCACTTGCGTTATTACTTTTTCTTGCAATGTTATATAAGTAGCGTTTTTTCTTAATAAGCCGTTTGATATTCTTTGATAACCACGGTATGTCCGATTTCCCTTTTACAGTTTTCTTCGGTATATATTGTTCCATTGATTCTAATAATATTTGTTAAAAATTGTTCCAGTTTACATCAACTGTGTTGTTATGTATATTACGCAGAAACTCGTGTTGAAATGATAGCACACGATCTTTAATTTTCCGCCAGTCCGCTTTTCTATAATTAAACACGGTTCTCGGCGGTAGTTTGTTAATAACCGGCTTGATAAATGTTGTTACAGATAAGATATCATGGTCACTAAGCCCGATAGGTGGTCCGACTACGTGTCGTTGTATGAGTGTTGGATGGCTCGTAAAGAATAAGTCTAAAATCCTACCCTTACGTGTAGGGGTTCTGTTAATTTGTTCAATAAAACAAGTTGAAGTTATATCGATTAATTTATCACAAAAAGTCTTATCCCTAGCATTTGGCAATGTACATCCGTTATCCCAGTCCACATCTCCGAGGTTGAAATCACCCCCTAGAAATTTCTTCATATTTTTGTATGGAGAAGTACAGTTCGCTTTTAATAGTGAATTTTCAAGTTCATCTAATGTTTCTAAAGTAGCCTTTGGTTCACGGTAGAAAGATCCAACTAAAACTTGTTCGTTTTTATCAATTTTGATTTTAATCCATTTTATTTCACAGGCAGAGTCTAAATCTGAACATTCCTCAGCTTGTAAGCCAGGTCTAACCATTATAATAACACCACCGCCGCGTTTGTTCACTAATTCTGACCGATCTTTCCTGAATATTTGATATTTGTCAATAGACGGGATATTTGTTGGTAAGAGTTCAGCACTCAGATCCTCACTATTCAAATGCGTTTCAGTGCCTAAGATAACATCCGGCGCTTTACTAGCTATAATGTTGTATAACTCCGTTTTCTTATTACGAATACTCTGGAAATTTATCACTTCGAATTTCAAGTGAGACTTATTAACGTGGAGTGATTTAGAAAGTGAACGAATACTATCCACAGATGGGTTATCACTACTTGATTCCATGTCACCCAAAAATGATGATGTAAGCTCAGATTCAACACTACCGGAATGTGTTGATGTTACGTTAGAAATATGTGAAATGTTACTATCCAGATCGGTAGACGGTAGTAATACGCGCGGTGTTGATGCTACAAACGATAAACTATCTCGTTTCAAGGGACGCGAGATTCCTCTCCGAGGTGGGGACGAAGATAAGTTAATGTTTACTGGTGGTACTGGTTGCGTACTGCTAATTCTAGCAGAGTCTTTCACTAATGGTGAGAAAGTATTTTCTAATAAAAAGTCATCTAAGTCAAAAGAGCACACTCTAGATAGGTTTGGGATGCCACAATCATCCTTTTTACAGATCCAAACTACCTCTAAAATATCAAGGTATGCAAGAGTTTCACTACTGATTTTTGCACAGTTAGCATGGTACCAAGTGTCACAGCAGTCACATTGTACAGCTTTAACATTCCAGGAACCAATATTTTTATTACAAATTCCACAAGGATATTTCAAGGTTTTAGGTCCAGGATTAATTTCTATGTCACCCGACTGGATCAATAATAAACACAATATAAAGTTTGTTCCAACATTGTTTTTAATATAACATGCGCTTCGCCATTTGATGGTTCTTGTAGCAATTGCAAGCTTCATGATACTGGGTTTCGAGGGTTCAATCAATGTCTGGAAGGAATTAGTAGCATTTAGTTCGCTAGACAGAGCTATAACTAGTAAAAATAGTGCTAAACATAGCAAATGTAAAGTTCCCTTGTTCTTCATGGGCGCGGCCATTGTTGCTGCGCAATAGGATGCGCGCGCTTGTCGATTTTTGGAATCCTGCGCAAAATGATGCGCACTCAAACTAATGTAAAAGTAGGTGGGTGGGGTAAGGTGGTCGTAATTTTCACCCAAAATTACACGCAAAAGTTACAACAAATTTCAAAAGTTCCTTTTCCAAATGATACTATCGATCATAATCCACGTTTTCAGCAAGTGTCGTCATCTATCTTGCAGTAATTACCATGAAAAAATTAAATTAAATTAAATTTTGTCGGAGCACATTTTTCGAACGCCTGGTGTCGCACATGACGTCATGATTACATGTACATAAGTTAAGAAATGCAACTACAGTGACATATATAGGGTGCTGTTATTCGTGCCATCGTTTTTAATTTGCTTTAATTTCATTAATAGTATTGCGAACATAGGCTTGTTACTATAATGTTTTGCATTAAACTGTTAAAGTCAGTGTATGGTAAAAGAGTTTCTGTTACGGTAACAGACTAATATCTCCGCTTAGTCCTAGAAATACATCAGACATGGGGCGATTACTTGACAATTGTAAATGATTAAATTATGATTATTTGTCAAAATGCTTGATTAAATTAAATTACTGATTACTCCATTTTGACATTGTAATTGATTAAATTACTGATTACTGACAGGAGTAATCAGATTTCATTTATGATTACTGATTACATGTACATAAGTTAAGAAATGCAATGGTTCAACACTATCGTTTTATTGAACATTTCAATACAACAAATGTACAAAAAAATAATCCAGCTTAGTTTTACAGTAATTAATTCAGTCTACATATGTACATGTGTTGCCTCCTATTTACTAAGCTATATTCTCATATGAAACGCAAAGTGTGCATTTAGCTCTCACATTGCCATCATCAGGAATTTTTTCTGGCAATATGAAGTATTTAAAAACAGCAGGCATATTTCCTGCCATGCTTGCGTATTGCTTTCTTTTCAATATGATGAAAATCTTTTTGTACTTGTTGCTTCTACATGGACTTAACAATCCCAAAATGTAACAGAAAATATAACTATATTTCACTTTTTGTCAGTAATTGCAGCTTATATCAGCTCTTTACTGAACCTGTTAAGTCTTCTCAGTAAGTGATAATATACCTGTTATAATTTCACAGCTAAATTTAAGTGGTATAATTGTGACAATCATTTATGTATTGGGTCAATCAGTCAGTGATCTTTTCATCACCTTATTAAAACACAGGTGTCATCAAATCTGACCTGGGTGACTGCATGTAATTCACCTACACTACCTAAGACAATTAGTAGGCATTGACACTGGTACTTTTTTAACCTTTATAAATTATGTATGTTTGTTCAGCATTTTTTTAGCTGAACATGTATTGTTATCATACATGTAATCATTGTGATTACTGATTAATTGGTCATGTGATTGATTAAATTATGATTAAATTACTGGAACAAAATTATGATTGCTGATTACTGTGATTACTCAAAAAATTGTAATCGATTAAATTAAATTCAATTACCGATTACGATTACCCCATGTCTGAAATACATGTATGACGGGCAGCACGAAATACCCAAATATACCCAAATACACCCAAATATACCCAAATATTGCCCAAATATACCCAAATATTGCCTAAATATACCCAAATATTGTCCAATTATACAAAAAATAAATGTTTTATACTAAAAAAGTGCTGTTTTAATCATGAATACAATATACACTTTCACTAAGATATAATCAAACATACCCAAATATACATTTTCCTATCATTGTGTTTTGAACCAAGATACAGTATATGTACTCCATTAAAGCTATTTTTTTAATAACATGGACATTCTTCTTCTATATGATATGAAATTTCAACAAAATTACACCTTAAAAAAGAAAGTGTAGACAACAAATATCATATCTCGAATTAAAATTGCATTCATAAAGAAGCGATATTGTAGATAAGCAAATGTCACAACTTTATTTTCTTACAACATCTTAACTGCCCATTTCAACGGAATGAATGAAAGTTATAGCAGGCTAAGTCATATTATTTTATAAATATTTATTTATTTCTCATTATAATCTATATTTTATACAAACAAAAATAAAAATTGCTATATTTGGGTATATTTGGGTGTATTTGGGTATATTTGGGTATTTCGTGCCGCCATGTATGACATTGCCTTGAGATATATTTTCTTCTTGGCAAATTCAGTTAGACCATCAATAAAATATTATAAGCCTGTATGATCTACATGTAATATATTGGGCTAGAGAGTAAGAGAACACCCACAGTCTAGTGCAACTACACAATAAGATATTGTGCTATTTTGTGTATGCGTGAGATTCAGACCCAAAACAAAAATATCTCATAATCTAGCTTTTGCACATCAATATATTTTGACTAGTCCTCGGACAGGATAAGTTTCAAATCTTTCCTTTTTCAGAATTATCAAGCTCTATATTTTCCCTTCAGAGAGACACAGGTTGTTTTGACATTCAACAAAAATTGTCATAGCCAGAGACATACATGCAGATATCAGTTCTCGAGGTAGGCATCTTCCTAGCCAGTTAAAATATCATGTGTGTTAGGTTAACTTAAAACTTGTAACAAGTGAAGCTTATTAACCAAATATCGATATCAGTAAAATAATACATTTTCTGAAAGCTTATAAATTTGTCTTTGGCTGCAGCTAAAATATTTAAAGTTCCCATTTAAATAAATGATACATCAATTTTTGAAGAGAACTACTTATTAATTTCTGTTGCTGGCTCAGAAGGTATGTTCTGCTATGTTTTTTCTAAGTGTAAGGCATGGAAAGTTTATACCAATATTTTAACAAGCTGCAATAGATAACAGATTTAAAGGGACTCCACTGATGTAGGTCTAGATCAGTAACCTGTGTGCAAAAATTTTAGGTCATTCTCTCTTGCGGTTTATCCAGGATAATTATTCAAAGTGTGAAAAATGACCCAACATTGAAAAGCTTTTCAATTCATATCGGAGTATATTTCTTAATTTTTTGCATACATCTTCATGTTTTAAGTGCTCCAGCTGATCAATGTAAAAATTCAAATTTTATGATTTTAGGCTTTTGAATCTCAGTGGAGTTCCTTTAACTTTCAAATGGTGTTTTCTTTGAAGTTTTAATTGCTACAAAATACCTCATTTTTAGCTCGACTATTCGATAAGAATAAGTAGAGCTATTGTAGTCACCCGAGCGTCGGCGTCAGTGTCGGCGTCTGCGTCGGCGTAACCACTTATGTTAAAGTTTTTGTAATAGTTCAAATATTTTCAAAGTCCATTGACATATGGCTTTGAAACTTTGCACACTTGTTCACCATCATTACCCCAACCTGTAGACAGGAGGAGGTTACTGTATTAAGCATTTTGACAGAATTATGCCCCTTTTTTGACTTAGAATTTACATTCAAGTTTTTGTAATAGTTCAAATATTTTCAAAGTCCATTGACATATGGCTTTGAAACTTTGCACACTTGTTCACCATCATTACCCCAACCTGTAAACAGGAAGAGGTAATTGTATCAAGCATTTTTAGCTCACCTGTCACAAAGTGACAGGGTGAGCTTTTGTGATCGCTTTTCGTCCGGCGTCCGTCCGTCGTCCGTAAACTTTTACTTTAAATGACATCTCCTCATAAACCACTAGGCCAATTTCATCCAAACTTCACAGGAATGTTCCTTTGGTGGTCACCTTTCAAAATTGTTCAAAGAATTTAATTCCATGCAGAACTCTGGTTGCCATGGCAACCGAAAGAAAAAAACTTTAAATATCTTCTTTTGAAAATCCTAAGAGCTAGAGCTTAGATATTTGGCATGAAACATCTTCTAGTGAGTGTCTACCAAGTTTGTTCAAATAAAAGCCCTGGGGTCAAAATTGGCCCCGCCCCAGGGGGTCATTGATTTTCCCTATATGCATATAGTAAAAACTTAAAAAATCTTCTTTTAAAGAACCCAAAGACCTAGAGCTAAGATATTTAGCATGAAACATGTTCTAATGAGTGCCTACCAAGTTTGTTCAAATAAAAGCCCTGGGGTCAAAATTGGCCCCGCCCCAGGGGGTCATTGATTTTCCCTATATGCATATAGTAAAAACTTAAAAAATCTTCTTTTAAAGAACTCAAAGAGCTAGAGCTAAGATATTTAGCATCAAACATGTTCTAATAGGTGTCTACCAAATTTGTTCAAATGAAAGCCCTGGGGTCTAAATTGGCCCTGCCCCGGGGGTCATTGATTTTCCTCATATGTGTATAGCAAAAACTTAAAAAATCTTCTTTGAAAAAACCCAAATAGCTAGAGTTTAGATATTAAGCATGAAACATGTTCTAGTGAGTGTCTACAAAGTTTGTTCAAATAAAAGCCCTGGGGTCTAAATTGGCCCCGCCCCGGGGGTCATTGATTTTCCTTATATGTGTATAGCAAAAACTTAAAATCTTCTTTGAAAAAAAAACAAATAACTTAGGTTAGATATTAAACATGAAACATCTTCTAGTAAGTGTCTACAAAGTTTGTTCAAATAAAAGCCCTGGGGTCAAATCTGGCCCCGCCCCAGGGGTGTCATTGTTTTTAACTATATGTGTATAGTAAAAACTTAAAAATCTTCTTTTAAAAAGCCCAATGAGCTAGAGCTTAGATGTTTAGCATGAAACATCTTCTTATGGGTGTCTACCAAGTTTGTTCAAATAAAAGCCCTGGGGTCAAAATTGGCCCCGCCCCAGGGGGTCATTGATTTTCCCTATATGCATATAGTAAAAACTTAAAAAATCTTCTTTTAAAGAACTCAAAGAGCTAGAGCTAAGATATTTAGCATCAAACATGTTCTAATAGGTGTCTACCAAGTCTGTTCAAATAAAAGCCGTTGGGTCAAAATTGGCCCCGCCCCGGGGTCATTGATTTTCCTTATATGTGTATAGCAAAAACTTAAAAAATCTTCTTTGAAAAAACCCAAATAGCTAGAGTTTAGATATTAAGCATGAAACATCTTCTAATGAGTGTCTACAAAGTTTGTTCAAATAACAGCCCTGGGGTCAAAACTGGCCCCGCCCCGGGGGTCATTGATTTTCCTTATATGTGTATAGCAAAAACTTAAAATCTTCTTTTAAAAAAAACCAAATAGCTAGAGTTTAGATATTAAGCATGAAACATCTTCTAGTAAGTGTCTACAAAGTTTGTTCAAATAAAAGCCCTGGGGTCAAAACTGGCCCCGCCCCAGGGGTGTCATTGTTTTTAACTATATGTGTATAGTAAAAACTTTAAAAAAAATCTTCTTTTAAAAAGCCCAATGAGCTAGAGCTTAGATGTTTTTGAGCATGAAACATCTTCTTATGGGTGTGTGTGTGGGGGGGCTATATACAGGTGAGCGGCCTCAGGACCATCATGGCCCTCTTGTTTTTTTACTATCAAGCACTAAGAATAGTCGAGCGTTGCTGTCCTACCGACAGCTCTTGTTCACTTTTTGATAGGCATGAGTGATATCTCAATGAAGTAAATAGGAGCTGCTTATCTCTGTTATCTACATCTCTGTCAGTGTCACAGCGAACAAAATGCTATTGCGGTTGAAAACATGGGCAGAAAATATTACATGAATTTTGGCAAAGTGAATAAAATGCTACTGAATCAGCAATTTCAGTTCCATTTTGAATCTCTTTACTTGAATATAATCTCATCTCGCTTATCTTTAATCACATAACACTGCCTTGAGTTTGAAGTCTGTTTTGCAGTCATTTGCATGTGTTTTCTTATGTCTTTGTTAAAACCACTGGTGTTATGTTGTTTTCAGTTAAAAACAGATGGATGCAAAAGAGATAAAGACACTTCTTAAGAATGCTCGAGAGGCCATCAGAAAAAAAGAATTCAAAGAAGCCTTAAAACATTGCAAGGTATGTCATATATTTTGAAGCATTGATGTTTAAGTTATACATGTATATAAGTAATTGTGACCATTCATTATATTTGATTTCCTGTATTTCCCCTGTATTTGGTTGTGGTTGTGTATTGACCTTTTCCTGAGACAGGCTATTAAAAGTATAAAAGGGATACTATAAATGTGGTGGTGGAATGGCTGAGTGGTTCATGCGTCAAATTAGTAATCTAAGGATCAATAGCTGTGGGTTTAGACCCCATCTGAGGCAAGCCTCTGTTTCCTTGAGCAAGAAACTATATACTCATTGTTTCGTACTGGTTGGTTTCAGAAACAGATTTGAGAGTGTGCATATAAGCTAATAGCTTCCTACATAAACAAACTAAAATGAATTTGTTTAAAAACATTATAAAAATGAGCAAATTATATCAATAATGAGCATTGAAATTGTATTGCAAAGGAAACTAAATATTTTTTAGCAGGTTGTCTTGATATTATATAGCAGGGCTTTTCACACAGATTAGGGAAGGGCCTTCCCTTAAATTTGGAGAAAAAAATAACACAGTACAATTTCAAAATAGGAAGAAAAATCTTACATGTAGTACTAATTGAATTTTGCAGGAAAAATAGCTTTGATTTGAAAGAAAGTTTCTACACATACATTTGTATGTACAATATATAGTAAATACTTCTTTATATGTAATTTCTTTCTATGATCTATTCACACCTGATACTCAGTCTCTACTATGTTGCAGTAATTATTTAAGGTACCATATACAGTGTACATGTATATAAATCATAATTGATGCAGTAGTCAAGTTACAAGCAGAGCTGCATCAGTACTAGGGGTGTAGTACTTCAGTATCAGTACCAGTACTTGGCAAATTATGCAGTACCATTACCAGTACCAGTACTAGATTTTAGCTCGGTACTGCAGTACCAGTACTTTTTTTTTTGGTGAAGTAATTAAGTATCAGTACCATTACTTTTATATATTCATCAAAGTTTGAATAAATACAGTGTCAAACAAATAATTGCAAATATTATTCAGCAAAGAAATAAAATCATAATTTACTTTAAAGTTAACATAACATATTTACAACTTTATAGTTTTAACATACTTTTACAAACAATATTTACAACATAATTATTATATTCATGTCATATCTAATTGTTCAGTAACCAGTCAACTGTATAAATACAATGCAAACATCTTTCATGATTGAAAACACAACAGTCTTTTGTTGCCTTTCACACCTTCACACCTCTGTTCAATTAATACCGAAGTAAATAACAACTTTTTATGGTGCTAACAATATCACTTTTTTCACTTCAAATGGGATTATTTAGAATAGAAGAAATTAATTAGTGTTTATTTTGCTCTTTTACTAGTAAATACAAAGTAATAAAAGATTTTAATAAGGATATTTTAGGGTAAAGAGATATTGAGTCTGTTTATCTTAATTTTATTTTTACTTAAAGTCTTTGGTGCTTTTTATGATGAATACTATGTTAACATTTGAAGGAATATTGCAGCAAATTATCTTTAGATAACTTCCAAGGTATGAAAAATATACAATCTGTCAAAGACTTCAACTCGGGACCCTGGAAATCTTTACAAATCTGCAGTTGCACCAGCCATGCCTCACTCTGGATTTACACATTTGAGCTGTGCCATGACAAAACCAACATAATGGGTTTGCAACCAGCATGGATCCAACCCAGCGTGCGCATCCATGCAGACTGATCAGGATCCATGCTGTTCTCGATCAGTTTCTCTACTTGTAATAGAGTTGGTAAGCGAACAGCATGGATCCTGATCAGACCGCGCGGATGCACAGGCTGGTATGGATCCATGCTGGTCGCAAACCCATTATGATGGTTTTGTCATGACGCGGCTCTTTTCCATCCAAAAAGCAGTCAATGATGTTATCTGTTCTTCACCTTGACTTTGATTAATTTCTTTTAGCATAGTGTTTTTCTTCTCTAAAAGAGGTTATGTACATTCAATACATTTTGATTTATAATTTTATAGGCAATATTATCTGAGGATGGAAACCACTTCATGGCCCTAGTGCTGATTGCCGTTGCTGCAGAAGGTTTAGAACAATATGATCAAGCATTGAAGGCATACAAGCGTGCAATAGATTCTGATGATACACAGTTATTAGCTTGGCAGGTAAATGAAACATCCCTAGAAAATTTGTTATAACCTTACATGCTAGGTAGGTCTTAAACCACAAGTAAAGTTGTCAAAGGCTGCCCTGGCAGGCAAGTCAAACACCACAAGTTAAATTGTTAAAGGCTTACATGGCAAGTAGGTCAAACACAACAAATAAGTAAGTGTGTGTATTTGAGTTTATTTATACTCATGTCCTCCAGAAGTGCAACTGGTTGCCCATATGGGCGTGTCCTCCAGAAGAGCATTAGTCATTTTAGATTTTGGAGGATAGTGCAAGATACAGATTTAGAAAGATGCCCCAATGGCAGAAGCTTCTCCTGGTTCTCTATA
Organism: Ruditapes philippinarum; assembly: GCF_026571515.1. NCBI lineage: Eukaryota > Metazoa > Mollusca > Bivalvia > Venerida > Veneridae > Ruditapes > Ruditapes philippinarum. The sequence goes on along the minus strand of NW_026863362.1, from coordinate 12,585 downwards.
GCATGCCAAGTGTTGAAGCACTCGTACTTAAAATCTCATCCAAAAACTGATTAGTGATTTTAGTTGGCCAGCCCGGAAATCAAACCTACAATGTCAGGATTACAAATTTCACGCTGTAACAGATGGAGCTATGCGGGCTGGCAGTAAGTATAACATTACAAACAGGAATTACTAAGGCAAGCAAAGCAGGTAGATCATACACCATAAGTAAGATTGTCAAAGACTAAAATGCCAGGTACATATATGTCAAACACAACAAGTTCATTTTCAGAAGACTGACATTACAAGGGAAGGCAAATACTATTAGTGAAATTGTAAAAAGCTGAAATACAAGGTAGGTCAAACACTACAAGTAAAATTGTCAAATACTGACATTGTCATAGGTCAAACATCACTATTATTCTGACTCTAGGTGATTAATATAAGTCCTATAAACTTGTTTGGTAATTAATGAGTTTGAACTGTAGGGAGTAAATGTAGGGAGTAAATGTCGGGAGTAAATGTCAAACATAAATATATTTACTGGTTGATTATTTGTACTACAAGATGAAATGATATGCACCACAAGGAAACTTGTCGACAGGTGAAAACAAGTGGCACATTGTGCCAAACACAAAACTAATTGGCAGGTAATTAGATTTGTAAGTTGTTGATAAGGCAACTACATGTAATGGTCAAACTTTACTGACAGCTTAAACATTTATAGCATTTAATGATCATTTTTAATTGGAGCTTTACATAAACATGTTTTTGATTTATTATTAAATGCATACATTCTGCAAAAAGATGGTTTCTAAGCAGCTTATTAATAATTAAAAAGTTTGATTCAATTTCTTAAAGAATTATTTATGAATTATTGGATCCTCCCACTTAAAATCAAAAGGAAAAAACAAAACAAACAACCCCATAAAAACTATAAAAAACACATTTGTAAAAATTAGAAATTCTATCTTTTCAAAATACCCCTGATAGTATACATGAATATCTTTGATAACATAAAAATCATGTAAGTTGTATGTTACAGGGTTTGTGCAGTTTCTATGAAAAGAATGCAAGCGCTGAATTTGTTCAAGATCAGATAGATGCCTATTTGAGGATGGTAGAGTTCCTTGCCAGGTACATCAAAAAATGCTTATTTTTTTATTGATTTGTTTTTAGCTCACCTGTCACAAATATCTATTTCACGCGTTTCGTTAGTAAAGCATGAAATATCTTGTTCTATTCGTACGTGTAAGTTTTAAGTAAATGTAAGTTGGTCAGTACTTGTGCAACGAAGTTTTACCTGTTTGATAGTGGTAGTATTATAAAGGTTTATAGTGTATGAAATATTCATTCTAACCAGACGATTCAGTTACAAGCAACTTTAAATTCGTTTTTACTGCCGGTAGACCACGTTTTAGAGCCCATGCTGGCAAAATGAACTTCTTTCAAGCATGGAAGAATGATATCTTTTCCAAATTGGCAGAATTTTGAAACCTCTCAAAAAGAATTCTCTCAAGCTCAAATATCGAGGATTCATCAGGGTTTTGCGTCGAACGAAAGTTACACTTTCCGTAAAAAGGGGAATGAAGAGCAACACAAGGTCAACGTGCGTGTCCTTGACACGTTGAAGGAAGCTGATGGTTACCTTCAAGACGCTGTGAAAACGGTTCCATGTGAGGAAATTACTTCAGCGCAGAGAAAAATAGTCGAAGGTCTGAGTTTGAAAAACAGAATTGACGAGGAAATACAGCAGAGTGGAATACAACATGACTGTTTCGATGATCTTTCCTTTAAGATGGCTTCTTTTTTAACACAATCGAAAAGTAACAGTACTGTCACCAAGTATTATTCTTATTTCAAGAAATGGGAACATTTCATTAGTTCAAAGGGCGGATTATCTATTCCTGCATCTCCAATTCATATAGCATTATATTTAACAGATCTTATTGACAAACATTCGCCGAATTCTGTGATTTGCAATACTGTGTATAGTATTAAATGGGCTCATTCGTTAAAGAATCTACCCGACCCAACAGACAATATGTTTGTGATTAACTTAATGGAATCTTCCAAACGAACACTTTCAAAGCCTGTTATTAAAAAGGAGCCAATCACATCAGACGTTTTAATAACTTTATGCGAGAAAATACTGTCACTGCAATGATGTGCTAGTCATTCGGGATCTATCAATGATTTTACTACTTTCTCAGGTTTTTTGGAGGTTAAATGAGTTAAGTTATTTGCATTGTAATGATATTCAGTTTTACGACAATCATTTTTCTTGTGTATATCAGAAAAAGCAAGACTGACCAGTACCGACACGGTAATACAATCGTTATTTCAAAGGGCGTATCAGTAGCATGTCCGTATAACATGATTAAAAGATATTTTCAAAATTACAGGTTTGTCAGTTTCGGATGACAGCTTCATGTTTAAAACCGTGTTTTAGATCAAAAGGGAAATGTAGTTTTATACACAAAAACAAATCATTAAGTTATACTAGGGTTAGAGAATGTTTGGTTTCTAGATTAAAAAGAGGTTGTTGGAGATTCGATCATCGGTTAACATTCTCTTCGCGCTGGGGGCGCTACCATGGCGGCTAACGCTGGCGTTAATGACAGGTGCTGGAAGAGGCACGGACGTTGGAAAAGGAGAAAATAGTAAGTACGGGTATGTGTCGGACTCCTTGGAGAGGAGATTGTATAGTTTATAATGTAAAGTATTAGTCAGTACTTGTGCACGAGTTTTAAGTGCTTGATAGTGTAGTATTTAAAGGTTTATGTGTATGAAATATTCATTCTACCAGACGATTCAGTACAAGCAACATTTTCTAGTAAAGATAATAGGGTGGAAATATATGCATATGCATATAATGTTTTTTAATTGTCGTAAAACATTAGCTGAAAATGTAAAGGTAAAAATCAGACTTTATACATACATGTACATCAATCGTTATTGTATAAGTTAAAATCAGATTTTATGCATGTATCAATTGTTATTATATAATCATTAAGAAACATCTTTTTTCTTTTTTGAAAATTGGTAGTAGGGTTTTGACAATATTTTAGAAAATTATGTTTTTTTTGAAGACAAAATAAATATGAGTATAATTTTTCTTTATATGTGTATTGGCTATAAGCACTTATATGATGCTATAAGGTTGTTGAATTTAACTGTTTTATATTATTCATACGTAAAGATGTTTACAATAATAATTAGATAAATCTATTTATGGTATTCAATGACAAGATTTGTCATAATGAATATTGAATAAGCGATGTTCATAACTTTATATCCACAAGGAATGAGGCCCGACATTCAAGCGATCTGACATTTGACAAACGGGCACAGGTTTTTCAGAGACATTTCATTTATTTTAAATGTTTTTGATCTCTGTTGTTTTCCTGGGCGAGTCGGTTCGCATACTTAATATTTTTGTCTTTCCTTTCCGGCGTAATTAATTTTCAAAACAGTTATACACAGACTAGTCTTTGTGTTTTTCTCTTTTATTTTTAAGAAAAGAAGCGTATACATTTACTTGAGATCTCGTGGATATTTGGTTATATTATTTTTTGCAATATCAAAGCTGCTTAGCTTCATTAACTGCTGTTGAATTTGTTCCTCTCTGCAAAATAAATCGCACGTCTGGTATTGCATTTATGTTTTTGTTATTTCTTTAAACGAATGATAGTGAAGAAAAGACGTGACAGGGTGAGCTTTCGTGATCGCTTTTCGTCCGGCGTCCGTCCGGCGTCCATCCGTCGTCCGTAAACTTTTACTTGAAATGACATCTTCTCATAAACCACTAAGCCAATTTCATCCAAACTTCACAGGAATGTTCCTTTGGTGGTAACCTTTGAGAATTGTTCAAAGAATTTAATTCCATGCAGAACTCTGGTTGCCATGGCAACCAAAAGAAAAAACTTTAAATATCTTCTTCTAAAAAACCCAAAGAGCTAGAGCTTAGATATTTGGCATGAAACATCTTCTATTGAGTGTTTACCAAGTTTGTTCAAATAAGGGCCCTGGGTTTAAAATTGGCTCCGCCCCGGGGTCATTGATTTTCCTTATATGTGTATAGTAAAATCTTAAAAAATCTTCTTAAAAAAACCCCAAAAAACAAAGAGCTAGATTTTAGATACTAAGCATGAAATATCTTCTAGTGAGTGTCTACCAAGTTTTTTCAAATAAAAGCCCCTGGGTTAAAATTGTCCCTGCCCCAGGGCCTAAATACAGGTGAGCGATCTCAGGGGCTCTTATTACCCTGCACAATGAAGTTGTAAGGTTGTAAGGGGGATATACTGGAAACATCTTGTCCGTCGGTCCGTCTGTCGGTTTTTCCTTGTCCGCCCAATCACTTGAGATTCCTTTGGCCGACAGTCTTCATATTTAGCATGGAGGTTAGTCATGATTAGTAGATGACCCCTATTGATTTTGGGGTCACTGGGCCAAAGGTCAAGGTCACAGGGGCCTTGACTTTAAAAAGCTTTTCCGCCCAATAACTTGAGATTCCTTTGACCCACAGTCTTCATATTTGGAATGGAGGTTAGTCATGATTAGTAAATTACCCCTATTGATTTTGGGGTCAAAGGTCAAGGTCACAGGGACCTTGACTTAAAAAGCTTGTCCACCCAATAACTTGAGATTCCTTTGGCCCACTGTCTTCATATTTGGCATTGAGGTTACCCATAATTAGTAGATGACCCCTATTGATTTTGAGGTTGCTGGGTCAAAGGTCAAGGTCACAGGGGCCTTGACTAAAAAAAAGCTTGTCCGCCCAATAACCTGAGATTCCTTTGACCCACAGTCTTCATATTTGGCATGGAGGTTAGTCATGATTAGTACATGACCCCTATTGATGTGAGGTCACTTGGTCAAAGGTCAAGGTCACAGGGGCCTTTACTTAAAAAAAGCTTTTCTGCCCAACGACTTGAGATTCCTTTTGTCAACAGTCTTCATATTTGACATGGAGGTAAGTCATGGTTATTAGATGACCCCTATTGATTTTTGGGTCACTGGGCCAAAGGTCAAGGTCACAGCGGCCTTAACTTTAAAAAGCTTGTCCACCCAATAACTTGAGATTCCTTTGGCCCACAGTCTTCATATTTGGCATGGAGGTTAGTCATGATAAGTAGATGACCCCTATTGATTTTGGGGTCTCTGGGCCAAAGGTCAAGGTCACAGGGGCCTTGACTTAGCAAAAGCTTGTCTGCCCAATAACTTGAGATTCCTTTGCCCCTCAGTCCTCATAATGGCATGGAAGTTAGTCATGATTAGTAGATGACCCCTATTGATTTTGATGCACTGGGCCAAAGGTCAAGGTCACAGGGGCCTTGACTTTAAAAAGCTTGTCCGCCAAATAACTTGAGATTCCTTTGATCCACAGTCTTCATATTTGGCATGGAGATTAGTCATGATTAGTAGATGATCCTTATTGATTTTGGGGTCAAAGGTCAAGGTCACAGGGGCCTTGATTTTAAAAAGCTTGTCCACCCAATAACTTGAGATTCCTTTTGGCCCACTGTCTTCATATTTGGCATTGAGGTTAGTAATAATTAGTAGATGACCCCTATTGATTTTGAGGTCACTGGGTCAAAGTCAAGGTCACAGAGCCTTGAATTGAAAAAGCTTGTCCGCCCAATAACTTGAGCTTCCTTTGACCCACAGTCTTCATATTTGACATGGACGTTAGTCATGATTAGTAAATGACTCCTATTGATTTTGAGGTCACTGGGTCAAAGGTCAAGGTCACAGGGTCACAGTATTCTTATGTTTTAACTCAATGATTTAAACAACAACGAGCAGCTTATACTTAATTTTATTGATGTAATCTGTTTAAATATAAGTGTTATAAAATGATATATAGTACAAAATCTTGGGAACAGGGCAGGTTTTGTAACATAAAATATAAACAGTGCATTTTATGATTACAAAAAAAACTCACCAGTTTTATCATATCATAATGTTCTTGTAAAATAAAAGATGAAATGCTTTATTGATATAACCTATTACAGTCAATTTATCAATGTAAACAAACAAAGTTTGCATTTTTAGCTTGTCTGTTTAGAAAAAAAATCAAGGTTTTTTTATTGCTGAATTGTAGTTGGTGTTGTTGTCATCAAGGCACAGTTGATACACTGAGCATAATTAGAGTGGCATTATTCTTAAAGGTATTCTTTTGGAGTTATGTCCCTTTTTGACTTTTGTCAAATTTGCTTATTAAGTAGAATGATTTCAAAACTGTGAATAATATCAACATGAAACTTGAATACTTGATTATCATCACAAAGCACAATTGTATGACCAGGGGACATTATCCATTTAGGAATTATGTCCCTTTGTTATTGATAGCTGTTGCCTTGAATAAGCATTAAAAATGCTTGAGGTACTCCTGTTATTCAATGTATTCCCAGCATTACTGGTACTTGTTTCCTTGTTTTTCACCAAACCTATTATAAGAATACAACAAGAGGATTGCTTAAATCATTTATCACTCATAACATAAAAGTTTAACATTAAAAAAAATTCTAACAAAACTTAAAACATGTGTTGTGCTAATATTTCAGAAGAATGGATGATGCAAGTTTTTTTTAATATTGAAGAACCGCTGACATTGTTTGATTTAATTCAACTAAGTTTCTGTTCAAGTCCATGACAGGTTATGGATGTGAAGGAAGTTGTCAATTTTTCGATCACAAGCATAACAGCTGTAATAAAGCTTCTTTGTTTCTCCACACCAACATACAGCCACTGGAGTCTTCAGATCCTGCAGCACCACCTTTCCTGTAGAACAATCTCCTGATATCTCTTCTATAACATTTCTCATATTATCACACACAAAGACAGTACCATCATCTGACAGTGATATTCCTCTAGGAAAACTCATACAACTATATCTACCAATTACATCACCTTGCCAGTTTAATTTTGTTACTGTCTTCATCCCACAGTCAGATACATAGATAGAACTTCTGTTACATGCAATATACCATAGATCTTGGAAAATATTTTTTCCATCAATTGTTGTCAGTATAGTGCCATTCATATCAAAGGTCTGAATTTTTGCATGATGAGAGAATGACACAACAAGTTTAGCTTGATAACAGCTTATACCATGACATTTCCCATCAACCTTCACAGTGTGCTTCTTTATAAGTTTGTTTGATGAGATTGATATAAATTGTATTGTTTGTTTGTTTGGAAGTGTGACAGCAAGGTCAGTACTGGTTACCGTGGTTATATCCCATGGTTGATCATGTAGTTGTAGTTGATCAGACACAGATTGGCTACTGGTATCCACCATCTTTACAGCTTTGTTGCTGCAATCAGTGATGATAAGAAGATCAGGAGTCAGCAGAGTAGTTCCTGTTATAAAGCACTCATATTTATCTTTTGATGTATTAACACAGATTTTTCCCTGATGTGAAGATTGTCTAGACTTTACTTGTACAGGTTGACATTCTGTATTAAAAGTTTTCTGTGTCAGTGTACCCAGCGACTTCTCTGTTTTAAACAAATTTAACATTACATCATTTGGTTGAAAGTTGTGCTCTTTGATATAATATGATGAGAGTTTTAGTTGTTTTCCCTCCATATCTTTGATTGTTTTCTCTGCAAGTTTCAAATCAATGAAGAGTTTGTCAGTTTGTTTTGTTCTGTTGAGCTGTTTGACTTTGTCTGATGAAATCTTCAGAGATTTGGTTATATCTTCACATGCTCTTTCTACTGCTTTCAGATGTTTGTTGTTTTCTTGTTCTATGACTTTAGCTGCATCTTCAGCCTGTCTCTCAAGTTCATCTAGTCTTTGGTTGATTTCTTGCCGAAACTTTTTAATGTCTCCTATGACATCTTTGAGAGAGCTGTTTGATTTGTGTGTCATATTCTTGACATCTTTTAATATCTGTTGAAATTTGTCAGAAGTGGTATTTAATGCATTCAAGATAACTTGATATTCTTTGCTGTCTATTATATCACCAGAAATGTCTGGTATATAGTTCACTTTGCAGGATGAAGCTTGATGATCAAGGGTAACACAAACACTGCAGAGAAATTCTGTATGATCAAAGCAGTAGAACTTGATAATTTCTATTGGATGTTTACCACATGGCAAGGTCAAGTCATCCGACAGACCTGTGTGATGGGATGTTGAGGGTTGCTGCAAAACTTTAGGCATACTTGTTGCATCCAGAAGTGTATGCTTTTTGGTAAACTTGTTTATCCTATGGGCTGTAAAGCATGTGTTGCATAGATGTTCCTTGCAGTCAGTGCAGTAACCATGGGCAGGGAGTGTAGTTCCTTCCTCGTCACAAGGCTGACAGTAAATTTGAAGATATTCATCTGATGCCATGGATGTTGTTCATGAAGAAAATTGTTTTAATGCTCTCTTTCCTGAGACTGCCATGTTTTACCTAAAATGTTTTAGAAAAAAAACTTCTATGTATTGCATGATTTTCAAATGTCCTTCAGTGAGTACATAAAACTTGAGATTCATAGATGATTTGAAACAATGGAAAAGTCTAATTAATTTCTAATTTGACCACTTTTGATTTTCGAGTCGCAGGGCCAAAGGTTAAGGTCATATCAACTGCTGTCAAAACAGTTTTTGACTAATAACTTGACAATAAAGGGGCTCTTGGTTTCTGACTAATAACTTCACAACCCTTAGGCTCTTGGCCCTCAAATTTCACATGTGCATTAGTCTTGACTTTTAATGATTTTCAGGCTGAGAGGTGAAAGGTTAAGGTAACTGTGACCTTGTATTTTAAAACATTTTCCATGTCGTAGTTCTGTTTATATTTCTTTGTTCAATGCATGCTTACTAACCACCTCTTCATACCATTACATAATCAGTTTTTTTTTACTTTTCATATCGGTAAAAAGGACAAAATTAAAAAGAAAACTACTTTTTTATCCTAAATCAATGTAGACTTCTTGTCAAAATGGTTTTTGACTAATAACTGGACAACCAATGGGCCCTTGGCACTCAAACTTCATAGAAGCATTGGTCTTGGTCACTTCATGGCCTCTTTTGATTTTTGGGTCAAAATCTAAAAGGTCTAAAATCTTAAAGGTCAAGGTAACATTGATGCCAAAATGGTTTCCAACCAATAATTCTAGAACCCATAGGCCCCAACTGTAACTCTGCTGTGCCTAATTTTTGAGTAATTGCCTTTTTAAAAAAAAAATCACACTTTGTCCAGGACATAACTCTGTAACTCAATCTGACTAAAGTTCAGATCTACTTATTTCTTCCATGTAGATTTGATGAAGACTGTGTATGTTTCGCCTTCTTAATAATTTGGATTTCCAGAGAAAGCTATTTTTAGCCATGCAATCAAACCTGTTTTTACAGATAGGCATTAGAAGAAGTATCAAAATACCGTTATCCGTGGAAGTTATTCAAATTGTTGATTTTTGTTAGAAAAACATGTTTGAAGTATTTGTTAACAAATAAACTTAAAATGATAGAGTAAATTTTTAATTGGCAAGACTGTTTTGCAAGTTTACCTGTCAGCTATATGGACAATGTCATGTTTGTTCTTGAAATCGTGAAAATTACCATCTCAGTATTGGTTCTCCAAGGGTTAAAATTAGAAACCACATTGCTTTCAAAATAATGAAAGCTTGCTGATGATTGGTTGTTTGAAAGACCACAAGAAGGTGACTGCCTATGGGTGAATGTTAGATCTTAATGCTAATTTTGCAGCTGACTTTCATTAGATTGCTCTGAAACTGCAAGAGATATCAACAAGAAACTACTCCTCTGTGACCAAAACCAATTTAGGGGAGCATCACTGTGTTTGACTGGCTCTTGTTAACTTAAAACTGTACATCTGATGCTTAAAAGTGTATTTCAAACATAATTTTAATATTTAGATATGAAGAATGAATAATACTTTATTTCACTTTAAAGTATCCACCCATGCAAAACAGATGAACAGAATAACAAAATATGCAATGTTATAACATACACAATTTTTAGCTCCTCATTTCAAAGAAAAAAGGCGGAGTTATTGTCATGACCCTCTTGTAAGCAATTAGCATTAGTGATGGTCCGATTGTCGCCGCTATCCGATTATAGATTGGTATGTTGATAATGTCGCCGACATCGATTGTGGTCGAACAGAATCGATTGTCGCTTAGTGTTAATTTTTTGAATATTGAAGGACCCGCTACCCGTGATAACTTGGACATGGCTAAAGTTGTGTGCAAGCTTTGTGGTAAAGGATATGCAAATAAAGGTGCCCCACCCGTATTAATTAAAATCGGATTCTGATACTGTATTTTACTGTAACAATCTTCGTTACTCTGTCCATTTACAATGTTAAATGGTAAATTTAAAAGGCTTCTAAACTGATATTTACCATGACGCCGTTTATGGTATAGCGATTCTGTTATTAAAAATGAAATAAAACAATTAAATTTTTTATGTGAAATGGTAACTTACATTTTTATTCCTGATCATGCATATTACATTAATTTATTAATCACATAGATACATTTTATCAATTATTGGTAGCAGTAATTAGTTTATTATAATTTATATGACCATGAATAGTTCCCACAGGAATAGGAACCCTGAATCTCAAACTTTCCTTAGTTTAACCATATTTATTTTAGCTCGATTGTGAAATAGGCACTTAAATAAAAATGCTGGCAACAGGGACACATTGATTTTTCTGAATATGAATAAGAAGATCATTACATGTATGTAAACTGTGTCCTGACTGAAGAATTTGTATTTTGTAATAAGTTAAAGAGACAATTAGATAAAAACATTAATTTATATTAAATAAAAGTTATAATGATTTCTATTTTCTAGTTAGTTATGCTGAAAAAATATTCAGTCCGATTATTCCGATTAATTGATCGGAGAGCCTGTCCGATTGTTCCGATTAATCGATTATGAGTTTGTCTCCCGATTCCCAACACTAATTAGCATTAACATTAATGTGGACATTGGTTAACCTTTTTGTCAAAAAATATAATAGCTTATTATTCACTTCAAACTTGGTGTACTTGTTTATTGTCATGAAAAGTCAATATTACTTTTCAAAAGGGCAGATAATCCTAAAATTATTTTATAACCAAAACAATGGATTCACTTTAAACTTGAAATTCTAGTAGACTATCAAGGGCAGGTAAGTCTGCTAATCACATTTGCAGAATTATACCCTATATATTTCTGTTGATTTTATTGAATTATATAGCACTGAGTAAAGTAGATTGCTCTAACCGTCCACAGACAAGTCTTGTTACAAATATAAAAATAATTAAAAGGCATGAAAAAAAAAGTCAAGAAGTTTTATCAAATTTTTGTGTATCAAGATATATTTAACTTCCTTTTTTAAAAAAGCATATTAATAAGATAATAATGCTGTTGCCTTTAGAAGACAGTCATTTTTTGTAGACATTTAGAAATTAAATAGAAATAAAGTACCTTGAAAAAAAGTATTCCTCAAATTGTTTCACAGTTTTTAAACGGAAATGTTTTGCTGTTGATATTGGATACGTGGAATTTGATCGTTTTATTTTTAACTTCCAATGATAAGAAATTTACAAGTTTAAACCATTGAGGTATCAGTTGTTTATTTAGTTGATAAAGAGTCTCTTAGTGTATGAGAAAATTTAAAATGAGAATTTTAGCGTTGTGGTTTCAATCAGAACATAAAGTCCTGATTTGTGAAAATGATATTAAAAGGACCGTTTTTAAAACAGTCAAACAGTATTTAAATAGGGTGGAAGTTCAGCAGGTTATTATCCCCCGCCAAAAAGGTGGCGGGGGATATAGAAATAGTCTCCGTCCGTCCGACCTTCCGTCCGTCCTTCCGTCCGACATTTTTGTCCAGAGCATAACTCAAAAGGCCTTTGAGATATCATTATGAAACTTCATAGGTGCATAGATCTAACTCAGGAGGTGTGCAGTGCACAAGAATGATAACTCTACCTTTTATAATTTTTGAGTTATTGCCCTTTGTTATTTTTCAAAATTGATTTTTGTCCAGAGCATAACTCCAAAAGCCTATGAGATATCAACATGAAACTTTATAGGTGCATAGATCTCACTCAGGAGGTGTGCAGTGCACAAGAATGATAACTCTACCTTTCATAATTTTAGAGTTATTGCCCTATGTTATTTTTCATACCGAATTTTTCACCCGAGTGGAGCATAACTCACAAGTGTTTGAGATGTCAACATGAAATGTCATAGGTGGGTAGATTTTATTGAGGAGGAATGCTGTGCACAAGAATGATAACTCTTTCCTGTACAATTTTTGAGTTATTGCCCTTTGTTCTTTTTCATACTATTTTGTCCGGAGCTTATCTCAAAAATTATTTGAGGTATCAACTTGAAACTTCATAGGTGGATGGATCTCATTGAGGAAGAGTGCAGTGCACAAGAATGATAACTCTACCCTGCATAATTGTTTAGTTATTGCCCTTTTTTATTTTTCAAAATTAATTTTTGTCCAGAGCATAACTCAAAAGGCCTTTGAGATATCATTATGAAACTTCATAGGTGCATAGATCTAACTTAGGAGGTGTGCAGTGCACAAGAATGATAACTATACCTTTTATAATATTTGAGTTATTGCCCTTTTT